>NC_091841.1:32833979-32897252 GCF_037783145.1 Equus przewalskii
CATGAAACGAGGAGGAGGAGGATGACTGGGCAGCATGGAGGAGGAAGATCAAGGGGTAGGAGAGAGAAATGGTGGATGGACGTGGAGGAGGAGAGAAGGAGGATGGCGAACGTGGGAGAGGAGGATCAAGGAGTGATGAGAGAGGATGGGGAGGGCGGCCCAGGAGGGGGACGAGATGGACGGAGGTGGCGGGTGAGACGGTGCCGAAGGAGAACCAGGAGAAAGAGGATGTGAAGCTGGAGGAAGCAGACGGGAAGGCTGGAGGACATGAAGGAGGGTGGGGAAGGATGGAGGAGAGCGGGAGCAGGGGGCGCGTGTTGGAGGAGGAGAGGGAGAGGGAGAGGAGGAGGGCAGATGAGAAAGGGCAGGCGGAGGAGGGTGGAGGAGGATGCAGGGGCAGGGTGAAGGAGGATGGAGCAGGAGGAGAGAGGAAGAGCAGAGGCCCCAGGCAGGCCCAGAGCAGGCAGTGAGAGGCCAGGGTGGGGTCCCAGTGGAGGTCGTAGCCCTGTGAGGCCTGCTTGGTCGTCAGACTGGAAACCGCGGGGAAGCTGGATGAGGCTGGTGTGGGAACGTGCTGTACTGAGTTTGAGTTGCAGACGGAGGTGTGCAACATGGACGCCAGTCGGCTCCACGTACAGCCAACAGGCAGGGGGAGCGGAGGAGGGAAGGATGGCCAGGGTTCTGGGGACGGGGCTCATCCCCCAGGGGACCGTGGTCATGTGCGCCCGTGTTCTTTGCCGATCATCAGCGGGCTGTGTGTCCAGAGTCACGAGAGGCTGTACAGTGAAAGGCCTGAACACTAGCATCGACTCCTCTCCCTCCTGACCCGTCCCTGCGTGGTGACGGGACCCTCCGCCTGGGGCCCTTGACCTTCAGGGGTTAAGGGCTAACTCGGGCCCAGCTCCGCTGACCCGCACGCTGACCCAGGGGCCCCATTGTCGGGTGGGAACGACAGCGCCCCCAAGTTCACACCAAACCCCAGACAAGGTCACACCAAACCCCGAGTCCTCATGCATTGCCGGGCTCAGACAGCCTTCCACGGATTTCGTGTGAGGTGCTGCCCGCGCCGCCCCTGTCCTTGGCTGCAGTTGACGTAGAGCCGGGATACTAGCCAAGCCCACCTGCTCTCTCTGACCCCTGCCCTGTGTGATGCTAGTGTTGAGGCCTTCCACTGTACAGCCTCTCGTGACTCTGGACACACAGCCCGCTGATGATCATCTGTCCTGCAGGGTGGGGCTTGGGCACGAGGCCTCCCCCAATGTCACCTTGTCCCTGCTTCTCTAGAGGCTTATCGCCCTGGCCCCTGGTTCTGGAAGCTTACAGGCCCTCCTGTCCCAGCTGCTGTTTTCCTTCCATGTGAGGGGGAAATGGAGCCCCTCCTTCTGGTGCCCAGTCAGATCCAGGAACCCGGGGTCCCTCCACTTGAGAGAAGGTCTCACAGGCACAGAGGTGGCTGGAGGTCAGACATGTGATCCTTTCCTCACACCCAATCTCCTATCGCCTAACTGGCTGGTGGTGTTGTCTAAGCTCGTTCACCAGCCAGAACCAGTTACAGTTAAGTGGATGGCATCAATGTGGGAGTTTCGTGTCCTGTGAAGGACCGGGTGTGACCTGGTCTGTGGAAGCTCCCAGAGGCTCGAGCCAGGGGCCTCTGGCCTCCAGACCCCCACAGTGGGGACATCCCGGGTTGGTGTGGCCCAGGGAGGAGCTACGAGGGCAGGAGCAAAGGGGCTTCTGTGGCCAGGAGCGCCTCTGACGGCTCTCTCAGTCTCCATGCTATTTCCCAGCTCCCCTGTCGCGGTCCCGGGGCTGAGCCAGTGGGAGCCCAGCTCTGAGAGCAGCTTTTCCTAACGTCACCAACCATCAGACTCAGCTGTTAAAGTAGGCAGTTGAGTGGTTTTCAGAGTATTTAAGAGCTGTGCAACCTTCACCACTATTTCCACGACATTTCAGGGCCCCATAAAGAACTCTCTTGCCTGTGAGCAGGTACCCCCATTCTCCCTCCACGAGCCCCTGGCGACCACCGACCCCTCTCTGTCTCTGTGGGTCTGACTATTCTGCACATCTCACGTGAGTGGAATCCTGTAACATGGGTCTTTTGTGTCTGGCTTCTTTTGCTCAGCACCGTGTCCATCGTGCTGTAGCAGGAGCAGGATTTCACTCCTTTCTGTGGTGGGTAAGACTCCATTGCACAGAGTGGAGCCCATTGTGTCTGTTTCTTCATCCGTGCATGGAAGCTCACATTGTTTCCACCTATTTGCAACTGTGAGAAGGTCTTCATGAACACGCGTGTGCAAATATTGGCTTGAGGACCAGTGTTCACTTCCCTTGGGCGAGTGCCTAGGAGTGGAATTGCTGGGTCACGTGGTAACTCTACGTGTAACTTCTGAGGAACCACAAAACCGGTCTCCGCAGCAGCTGCACCATTTGACATTCCCACCAGCAACGCGGAGGCTCCAGGTCCTCTCCCCCCCACACTCGTTCTGTCCATCTGTTGGTGAGAGCCGGTCCAGTGGGCGGGAAGTGGGGTCTCATGGTTTCCGTCTGCATTTCCCTGGGGGCCAGTGCCGTTGAGCACCTCCTCACGGGCTTGTCGGCCGTTTGTACATCACGTTGGAGAAATGTCCCTCCGACCTTTGTCCTCTTTCGAATTGGGCTATTTGTCGTTTGTTGGGGAGTTTTATATATTCTGCACAGCAGGCCCTGATCAGACAGGTGATTGGCAGACATCTTCGTTCCTCGTGCGGGCCGTCTCTGCACTCCTCGGTGGTGTTGTCTGAAGCACAGCAGTTTGCGTGTTGCTGGCGTCCCGTTGACTCATCTGCTCTTGTGTTGCTTGTGCTTTTGGTGTCTCAGAGCACAGTCGGATTCCCAGTGCGCCTGCGGGAATCATCGGCCAGCAGCCGCACACTCCTTTGCTCAGTGCCACCCTGGGCCCGGAGCGCGCACACCAGGCTGCCGGTCAGCAGGTCATCTGAGCCCCTGGGTCCACCTTCTCCCTCCTCATAAGCTGACGAGAACTCTGATCTCACGAGGACAGAAGTCCCAGGGGGCTGGGAGGGTAGCCCCTAAGCGGGAGTGCGAGAAAGTGTGAGTGTGAACCTGTGTTCCGCCAAGCCGGATGCCGCCCGCCCTGCCTGCGGGTTTGCCCGCTCTCTGATCAGACAGACCGGGGGGCTGGCAGCGGGGCACACAGGTTGCTCTCTGAAGCTCTGAGTGCAGTGCTACATTTGGATTTTTTTGTCTTGCATATTAGACATGAAGGAAGACCCAGAGACCCTGCTGGCCCTGGAAAGAGCAAAAATAATTGCCCAGTATGATCAGGTGAGGCCCAGGAGGAGATCCGAGCTCTAGGAACAGGTACGGCCTGGGGGGCAGACCATGGCCGGCAGGAGCAGGTGAGGTCCAGGCGAGAATCATAGGGAGCAGAGGCAGGTGAGGCCCAGGTGGGGATCCCACAGCAAGAGCAGTGATGTCCCAGGTGAGGATCACAGCTCCAGGAGCAGGTGGGACCCAGGGTGGGAATCATACAGCTGGAGCAGGTGGGTCCCAGGTGGGATCACACTGCAGGAGCAGGTGGGGCCCAGGTGGGGATCACACTGCAGGAGCAGGTGGACCCAGGTGGGATCACACAGTAGGAGCACTGATGTCCCAGATAAGGATCATAGCTCCAGGAGCAGGTGGGGCCCAGGTGGGATCACACAGCAGGAGCAGGGGAGGCTGTCAGGCTGCTCCCATTCGGGAAGGTGCGTCCTCATCCCTCAGTCTGTGCCCATTGTCGCAGGTTCCAGAGCTCCCTCAGGACAGGGGAGGGAGGAGCCGCCCTGTGCCCTCCTGCCCCTGGTCCCTGGCTCTGGCGCGCCCTCACCACGTTGCCCCCTCTGGGTTGCAGGGACGCCAGGCAGGGGTTCCAGTGGATCCTCAGGAAGACCCCGAGCTGCCCCTTTTCAAGGTCACCGACCGCCTCGGTTTCCTGCAGTGAGTCACCTGGACGCCCGCTCTTTTCATCTCAGGGATGGTTTCTGTTGGTGGAAACCCCTCTCTGGAGGCAGGACCCGTCTCCCCAGCTCAGAGCCTCGTCCCCTGGTGCCCACTGCAGTCCAGGGTCTACAGTCGGCTCCAGCTGAGAGACCAGAAGGGGCCTCAGAGTGGTGGGCAGGGGTGGAGCAGGGCCCTGGCCGGGCTGGGACACTCAGCAGTGTGGCCTCCACGCCTGCATGAGGGAGGGCGTGATGGTGTCCAGCGCCCACAGTCAGAGGGCACGTCCAGCCTGGCCAGCAGTGGCTCCACAGGGTGTGACCACAGAGTGAGGGGCGCCTGGCCCAGCCTGTGGGCAGCTGTCCAGCAGGTCTCCAAGGGCACAGGTGGTTCCAGTGTAGCGGCCACATGGGCACAGGCACAAGGGGCAGCCAGGGATGTGGCCTCTGGCGTTGACAGGATGGGCAGGGGGCGCGTTCAGATAGGACCTGGCCTGGGAACCTCCTGGGAAGGGGACAGAGGCAGGCGGAGTTGGAAGGCAGCTGAAGACGGCCTGACCCCCGGTCTGGGGCTGGGAGGAGATTGGGGATGGAGGCCGGGCCTTGGTGGCGACAGAGAGGAGAGGAGGCTGGAGGGAGATGGGACTGGGTGGGGCATGTGCCCCTGGACGGAGCCAGCCTGGGACAGGACCGAAGGTGCTGGGCTCCTGGGATGGGGCCTCCTCTCTGGGGGAGGACAGCCCAGAGCAGGGCAAGGCCCGGGGGAGGCGCTCACCTGAGACGCCTGAGCCAGGGCCTCTGTCAGCCCCAAGTTCTCTGCGGTGCTCTCTGGAGACACCACCAGTCAGACCTGCAGGGGAGAAGCCAGCGAGGAGGTGCCTGATCAGGAGAGGAGGGAAGGGAGGGTGTGGAGCATGGAGAGTGGAGGAGCAGCCTGGCAGGTGGAGGGAGGACAGAGAGGAGGCGCCGTGGGAGTGCAGCATGAAGGTGGAGGGTGCAGCAGGCCATGTGGTGACACTGCCTGGAAGGGCCAGAGGCTGCAGACATGGTGTGGGGCCAATCTGGCTGCCCGCGGGCCTCAGTCACTGCCCATCACCCAGTGGACAAGCAGCCGTTTGGACCCATCAGGGGCGGGTCCTGCTCAGAGGTTCTGACAGCACAAGCGTTAAAAGGTGGGCCCGAGTAGCTGAAGTGACGACGAGAAATGGGTGACATCAGGGATAGGAGGGTGGGCGGCCGGGGAGGGAGAGGCAGGCTGGACGCTGGACAGGCAGACCCTGTGGGAGGTGTGCAGACCTCAGCAGGATAGCCACAGGGGGCACCCTGGCTCACCCGGTGGTTCTCAGGCCAGCCCGACCCCAGGACAATGGCAGGTCACCTCCTGTGGGGCTGCTGTCTGGGCGCAGCCCACCCCCGCACCAGCACTGGCCCTTCTCAGGCACCCAAGGAGGGCTCTGCCTCCAGCCACAGGCACCTGGCCGCCCTGCCCTCCTCTGCCCTGTGTCTGGGCTCCCTCCTAGGTCAGCCCTCCCTCCGCAGAATCCAGGGCCCAGACTTGGGGGCTGGGGGCAGGCCCTGTCCTTCTGTGGCCCCTGGCCTGGTGCAGGGCCTCAGGGCTCTGCTTCTCTTGCCTTCCAGTGAGAAGGAGCTGCCCAGCCTCACCACCCAGGAGGCGAAGGTAAGAGCCTGTCCTTGCTGCGCAGGCAGGAGGTGGCCGTGGGTGCAGGCCCGCGGTTCCTGCCACCCCCAACCCCAGAACTGTCCTGAGGGGACGTTGTTTACTGAACCCACCTGTCCCAGAACCTCACACCCAGCTTAGGGCTCACTGCCTGCCAGCCACCAGGACCCCACCTCAAGGCTGGGACCGGGGCAGGCCCGGGGGTCTGTGGGAGAGGGTCGGCGCCTTTTCTGGCCCCTTTGAGTTCCCTCATGTCAGGGCACCTGATGTGACCTGATGCACTAGGGCCCCTCTAGGAAGCGGGCAGCTGGGCTCTCACCACCATTTCTCATTTCCCAGCACAAACGCCGAGACATCAGGCGAGCCGACAAGTGGCTGAAGATGCTGAGGGACTGGGGGCAGTACCAAGGCAGCAAGAAGGTAGGACCTGAGCGCTTGGCAGGCTGCACCCTGTCCTGAGCCCAAAGGACCACGGGCCTGTGTCCCCAGGGCAGCCCACAGCCTCCCTGCCCACCCCACAGGGTCACCTCACCTGGAGAGAATCTGAGGCCAGAGCCAAGGCCACCCCAGGGCAGGGCCCCGATGGGATGGATAAGCCGGGACCGCTGTCCACCTTGTCCCCTGAGGCCTCGTCCACTCCTAGTTGTGGGAGACGGGGCCCAGGTCTAGGTAGACCCACTGTCTCCCGAGAAACTGTGACCGAACCCAGTGGGTTTGTCTCTTGGTGAGTGCGGAGCCAAAAAGCCCACCAAAGCAGAAGTAGGGGAGAAAGGTTTCTCGCTTGCACGAGCGCTGGAGAACAGCGGGGACTCCCAGAGCAGCGTCTCCCCGAGCTCGGTGCCTGTGGAGACGTTATACACAAGAGCGGAGGAGAAGTTTATTTGTAACAACTGTGGCCATTTAGGGCGTGCAGAGCAGGTAAACTCGCTCCTGCTGCATCACCTGCTCCAAAAGCGGCTGCTTGGCCCTCTCAGCGGGAGAATTTAGGACGTTAATGAGAGAAAGTGGCTGTAGGACGCTTGGTGCTGAACCGTTGGCAGGGGTCTTGCTGCAAATACGTGAGTGTCTGTGCGAGACAGCAACGTCTGCCAAACGGGGACACCAGCTTCGGCAAAGCAGAGCACAGAGCTGCCTCTTGTCTGAAAGACGTTTGAGGGACCATGTCAGTTGTTGCCCAGACCCTCCGTAACCCTTTCTGGGCCTGGGTCCTGGTCACAGAACCACGGAGCCAGAGGCCAGAATCTTCCAGATGCCTCCCACTCCATCTCGTGCGCGGGGTCGCCCTGCGGCCTGGTCACCAGAGCTTTCTGCTTCCCGTAGATGCACAAGCGGGTCTTTAAGGGGATCCCCCCGCAGGTGCGGGGTCGAGTGTGGTCGCTGCTGTTGGACCTGGAGAAGGTGAAGGCGGAGAATAAAGGCAAATACGAGGTACGGCCCTTCCACACTCGGCAGAGGCAGCGCCCACAGGCCCGGCCTTTCAGGAGCTGGGGGAGCCGGCGGGTGGTCATGCGCCATGGGACCCTCTCACCTGGCCTCAGCTCTTTCCTGGCCCGTACTGGACTCACGGGCCCAGGACACTCCCGCCAGGAAGGCCCTGCCCGTCCCCCCACTGCCTGGGCCTCCATTACCTTCAGCTTGACCCAGTGCAGACACTGGAGCCAGAGACAGACAGACGCCACATGAATCCAACTACGGCCCACAGCCCTGAGTAGGGGACAGTCACACAGCAAAGGACAGAAACCAGGGAAAGAGCAAGGAAGCACACCCACAGGACCCACAAAATGAGGAAAGCAACCAAACCCACGAAATCACAGACAGGAGCGCCGTTGGGTAGAAAGGAAGAGACTTAATGGGACCAGGAACTGGTCTTTTCCTGTCCCCCCAGCGGGGACCCGGCACCCGGCTGGTTCCCAAGGCTCAGCCCTGTCTCCACCCGAGGGTCCCCCAGGTCACATGGCCCAGGGAGGGGGCTCTGTGCACACTTGACTATGCAGGGCAGCGATGCGCCCAGACTGAGTGGGACCGGCGCAGCAAAGCCTGGACACGGGGAGATGCAGCCCGAGGGGGTGTGATGGGGTCACAGTTCAGCAAGCAGCCGGGAATTATGTGGTGAATATGTCCACACGTGTGCATCCGCTGACGACTGTGGAACAACAGCCAGCATCGTGCTCAATCGTGAGACCCTCCAAGGGCCCCACAGACCAGGACGAGAGGAGGCTGTAGTTGTCAAGCAGGCAGCGTGTCCCTGTGGTCCCGCAGGAGACAGGGAAGGAGGTGTGGAGAGAAGAGCGGGGGCTGAGCCCAGACCCCTCCCGCCGCCCCGTGCAGGGCCAGGCGAGGCCAGCTCCTTCCCGGGAGCGGAGGGGCAGCACTGACATCGCACCCGCCTGCTCCCACATCCGGGCCCCCAGGCTCCCTGCACAGCTGCCCAGACTCCCCCGAGCCCCTGACAGCCGAGTCCGCTTCTGAACTCGTGACCAGGAGCCTGCCAGATGCAGCCGGATTCGGGTGAAAACCCAGACAAACTGCCCCACAGCTGCCGCTGCCCGTATGTAGGGACACGAGGGACTCAGCCGAGAGCCCAGTCGGCCACAGGAGAGGGGACTGAAGGAGCAGGTGGTCACTCCGCACAGCACACACGGTTGTAGTTTGTATTACACAGTGTGCCACGGACACCAGGGAAACCATCGTCTTATTGACCAGCTACTGTGTAAATGTTATAAGAAAAATGTCCTGTTCACCATAGCACCAAAACTTTAGACCCAAGGACATGAAAATTGGAACGACAAATTATGTAACAGACCATGAGAAGCCCCCCAAAACAGTGTTTTATTTTCTAAAAAACAGACATTAACAAACTATGTATTCAACCTTAAAATTTTTTAAAAAATTAGGAAAAGAATAAGAGGGAGTTTAAAAATGCAAAATGAAATAGAAACCCAAAAGATGTAGAAAAGATAAATAAAACCAGGAACTGGTCCTTTGAAAAACCAGTTTTACAGCTAAACTTCTCCCGGGCCTGAGTAAGGGAGAGAGGGGAGGGTGCGGGGCGTTCAGGGAAGCGGGCCTGGCCGCAGGCAGGACGGGCTCAGAGAACTACAGGGAGGCCGTGCCCGGCTCGGGGCGGCCTTTGAACAGAGGATTTCCCAGCAGCATTGGCCCGTGTGCAGGGAGGAGAGAAGCCTGAGGTGAAGGAGAAGCGGAGCCGAGCCGAGAGCGCCGTCCGTGGAGGCCGCTGCTCCCAGTACAGTGGACGCGGCTCCTCGGCCCGGGCTCAGGTCGGGCGAAGGGGACGCTCCATCTTTGTGACGCTTCGGCCCCACTTCAGAGCCTCGTGCAGAGTGCCCGGGGAAGACCTTCCGTCCATCGCACACTCGCCGTGGATGCACGAGTCTAGATATGATCCTCGCAGGGGAGACGTACAGGATCTCAAAGGAATGACCCCATGACCCAGGACGGTGCCTTCCAGAGCCAGCCCGTGGGGACCAAACCGCACGTGGACACGTAAAAGGGGAAAGTCATCCATGACATCAGCGGATTCAGAAAGCCAGTGAATACAGTTCAGCAGCCACTTCTCCGTTGGTAAAAATCATGAGAAATAGAAGAATAGAAATAAACTGAGTATTTCTAAAATTGTTGAAGAAAAACCAACAGCAAATATTCTGAGGGGCCGGAAATGCTGGAGCCATTTCCATCCACATCAGATGAACCGGAGCCATCTGCTGTCACCACTGATTCAGAATTGCTCTGGCAGTTTTAACTCATACAGTCAGACAAGAAAATTTAAAAAAAACCATCACACAGATGAATAAGAAACAAAATGACCTTCGCTTGCAGGTGATCTGATCACAGACAGAAACTCAAGACATTCTGCAGACACCTACGAGTCAGAATGAGTAACTGATGTAGAAAGTCGGTGGGTCCAGGGGGAGATGCAGAGGCCAAGCGTTCCCTCCACTTGAGCACAAGGAGCTTTAAAGTGGGAAACACGCGGCTCAGGGAGGCCTGCATGGAACCCCAAGGATGCTTCTCTGCCTCCATAACCAGGGGGCCGAAAGTGGGGGTGTCAGGGCCATGGGGCTCCGTGCGCCCCCTGGGCAGTTTTAAGATCAGGGCAATGGGAGCGGGTGCCACAGACGGGCCTGGAGCCCCCGCAGCCCTCTAGTCACCCAGCGCCCTGAGGGTTGGCCAGGTGGGCTGGTGCTGGATCCCTGTGTGGTGAACAGAATTAGCTAGCGGGTGAAGGTAGAGGGTGCAGAGAGAGTGGCCTCGTCTCGCTGTCTGGCTGCAGAACTCAGGCGGGTGTCAGGGAGCCGAGGCCGAGCCGCCCTCCCGCCTCCCAAGGGCCCTGAGCGGCCGGTGCCCTGGGAGCAGGTTCCAGGGAGCTGCCTCCCGGGGGCGAGCTCAGAGCCCAGGCAGGCGCTGTCACCCTGGACAGGCCCCCGTGCAGGGCAGGGAAGAGCGGTCAGGGGCCTGGACCTGCCTATTTGATGGGTGGGGGTCTGGGCTTGGAGGAGCCCATGGGCTGACCATCGGGGTTCCCTCCCCGGGGCTGCTGGGCATCACGTGGGCCTCACAGGCGTGGTGGGCACTTGGGACCCTCCCTGGCTTCAGAGATGAGGTTCCTGCGGAAAAACTCAGGTTCCAGCCAGGAGCGCTCGCTCTGCTCAGGGTGCAGCTGGTGGCAGGGAGTGTTCTGTGTCTCTGATGCCGGCTCCTCCTCCTGGTTCCCCCACAGAGAATGAAGGAGCAGGCCAGGCTGTTCTCAGATGACATCAAACAGATTGACCTGGATGTGAACCGAACATTCCGGAACCATATCATGTACTGGGACCGCTATGGCATCAAGTGAGGCCACTGGGCAGGCAGGGTCCCCAGGGGGACATGGGGGATCCCAGGGGAGAAGGGGGTCCCAGATGGGATGCAGGGGTCCTGGGGGACATGAGTCCTGTAGGAGAAGGGAGGTGACAACAGCAAACAAAATAATGTTGCATGGTGAAAGATGGAACTTTGACGTACACAAACTAAAAGACAAAGAATGAAGATAAAAACTCATCAGACTGTCCCCCTGAGGTATCTGCATTTCATCGCGTGTAGACTTCACCCCAAAATGTTGTTAAACACGGAGACGCCCTGAAGACGTCAGCTTCTTGGCTGACTTCTTAACCACACCTGTTCTGTTGTTGGTGTTTGTCACAGAACGAACCCGACAGCATCAGCACCGCCCCCTGTCGTCCTTTCCTAGGCAGCAAGCCCTGTTCCATGTGCTCGCAGCCTATTCTGTTTACAACACCGTGAGTATCCCGCCCCCAGGCCCAGGGTCCCACACTGTCCTTGCCTCTTAAAATCGAGTGTCCGTGACCAGACAGGAGGCACGCGTCAGGCCTCCAGCTCACAGGGTCACAGAGACGCAGCGAGGGGCTCTCTCCCCTGACGCTGAGGCGGACGGGGCTGGACGCAGACTCCACTTCCAGGACCAGAATGGAGCCCTCACCCCCGGCGCTGCCCGGCCCACGAGCTCAGTGGGGCTGCCGGACGCCCGTCTCGGTGGGGCTGTGTCACCAGTCAGTGTGGGGCCTCAGGGGCATCGCTTTTGTCGTCACACTTGAGTTTTGATCCTGAAGCCACCACATTATTCATCAGAAACCAGCAGGGACGAAGGTCCCCATTAACCCAACTCCCTAAGAGTGAGGCAGATAGGGAGGTGGCTCCCGGGGCGGCTGCTCCCCTTTCCAGAACTTTCCCTCAAGAACCACCAGCTCAGCCGACTCCACGGGTGGCCCACAGCGGGGTATGGCCCAGCCGCCATCCTGCGCCCGGTCAGGCTCCAGCCGGCAGTCGTGGCGGGGTCTCCAGATCTCGCGGGTCCCTGTCACCCTGGTGGGCCTCACGGAGGCGCCTCTCCCTCGTCTGAGAAAGGGGACCCCAGGGGGACACCCCAGAGCTCGGGCACGGGGCTGCCGTGGTGCTGGCGCCGGAGCTGCTGCAGCGGGTCTCCCGGCCGACATCTCGGGGGCCCCACGCGAGCCTCCCCTCCCCTCTGGGCCCTGAGAGCCTGGGCCGGGCAGGGGTCTGTCCAGGGGCTCCTAGACGCTGAGATGGGAGCACAGGGCAGGGAGAGGCGGCCTCGGGTCATCCTTCCATGCGGTCTGGCTCTTGTAGGAGGTGGGCTACTGCCAGGGCATGAGCGAGGTCGTGGCCGTCCTGCTAATGTTCCTGGGCGAGGAGGACGCCTTCTGGGCGCTGGCCCAGCTCATGGTCAGCGAGAGGCACGCCATGCATGGTAGGTGGGCGCTGCGGACCGCTGGACGTGACTTAGCGCCCAGGAGGGTCTGCCTGCACAGCCCCCCAGTAGCAGGGCTGCCTGGGGACCCCCACCCCATCCACGTCCCCTCAGGGAGGGCACTGCAGCCCCATGCCGCCCTCTCGGTCCTGTAGCCACGGCCCCCGGCTCTGTCCTCGTCAGACGATTCTTACATCTCTGCTGGTCCTTCCTCACATCTGCCCCCCGGCCCAGCCTCCTTCCATGCCCACGGCGAGACAAAGCCCAGATGGCAGCGTCTCCCCCTCCTGCAGGCCCCAGCCTGACTCCCGAGCCCAGGAGATGGCCATGCACACCCCATCACCGGCCATGTGGGACCCCCATGGCCCCGCTGTGGGGAGTGGGGAGCCGAGGGGATGCCGGGGCAGGGACATCTGCCTGACCCCCAGCACAGGGCGCCAGCCAAGTGAGCCTCCGTGAGGGGCTCCTGTCCCTGGCCACCCCGGGCCTCAGGGCATTCTGCTCCCTGGTAGAGGGTGTCCAGCCAGCATTAGGGAGGCCGTGGGCGCATGTGGGGTCACTGCGGGTGAGAGGAGGCCTTGGGCTCAGCGGGGGCACCTGCCAGCGCCCAGCCCCGCTGGGAGCTGGCTCTGATTGGCGGGGCCGGGGGCTTCTCAGGCTTCTTCGTTCCGGGGTTCCCGAAACTGCTCAGGTTCCAGGCCCACCATGAGCAGGTCCTCACCAAAGGGCTCCCGAAGCTAAAGCAGCACCTGGTGAGTAGGAGCGTCCCGCCTCGTCCCGGGCGCTGGCCCAGGGTGGGGACTGGGGAGGGGCCAGGCCCCTGCTGCCTAGAGAGTTTGGACTCATCCTGCTCGTCCGGTGGCCAGGGGCAGCCGGGGCTGAGCGGGGCTTCGGGAGGAGCAACCACTCAGCCCCCGGGAGCGGCTGCAAAGGCCCCGCATAGGGAGGTTTGTGCACCAGGCAGGCCCTGAGCCCTCTGCCCTCCCTTAGGACGAGGAGCACATGTGCACCGGCATCTACACGGCCAAGTGGTTCCTGCAATGCTTCATAGGCCGGGTGAGGCTGCCAGGGACCCGTCCTGGGACGCTCCCTGCCCCCGGCGTCAGGGAGGGCCGAGCTCAACTTCAGCCCAGACAGGCCAGGCCCTACTGAGGGGTGAATGGGGCCAGGACCCCTCCCGGGGAGCCCAGATCCCACTCCAGGATGGGCACCTCAGGGCTCCGGGGCCGGGCTGTTTCCACCTGGGCTCTGGAGGGAAGGCCGGGTCAGCCCAGGGTGTGGACGAGCCTTTGTCCCACATTGCAGATAGTGTTGTTCCTTTAAGGTGTGTTCCCCTGGGTGGGGGGCCATCCCTGTTGCCCGCCAGGTCAGCAGTCGTGCAGGCCAGCCCCTTAGGTCCCTGTGTGGCCTGGCGGGGAGCACCTTCGTCCAGCAGCCATGTCCCCATGGGGATGAGTCCGCCCAGATGAGCTGCGGGACCTTGTCAGACGCAGGGACCAGAGGCACAAGGGGTTCTCACCCCATGCTGGGACCCCAGTGGCTCTGCTAAAGCTGTGCCCTCATGCCTGCTGTCCCCACAGACCCCCTTCTCCCTCACCCTGAAGCTCTGGGACACTTACATCTTGGAGGGTGAGCGTGTGCTCACGGCCATGGCCTACACCGTGCTCAAACTGCACAAAAGTAAGTGAGCCCGTGAAGCCCGAGTGTGCCCGGGGGTGGTGGCCCTTGCTCCAGCCCGGCCAGGGCAGGGCACCCTCTGAGAAGTGGTGGGAATGGGGCGGGGCCTTTGTGGGCCCAGCCTCGAGGGCGTCCTGGTCCATGATCCTGCCCGTGGCCCTCCTAGGCACAGCGGGACCCCCAGGGGTGGTGGCCCCTCCAGAACACAGCCGCGTCCACACAAGGTGCCTGGGGGCCAGGGTGAGCCCCTGGCCTGACGCGCACCCCCTTGCCTAGAACGCCTCCTGAAGCTGCCTCTGGAAGGCCTGCGGGAGTTCCTGCAGGACGGGCTGTGCCAGCCCTGGGCCCTGGAGGATGACGCGGTGCTCAGGCACCTCCAGGCCTCGATGGTGGAGCTGCAGAGGATGAAATGTGACCTTCCTCCCCCAGGTGGGCTCACAGGCCCGGTCCCCTCCCGACTCTCCATCTGGGGGCCGTGAAAAGTGGGGAGCCCCCAGGGCCTCCCCCCATCTCCTCTTCTGCTCTGAGAAGCTTCGGCAGCCAGGCTGGGCTGGCTGTGAGGGCAGATGCTGCAGACACGGCATCAGCACCTGGACGGTTGTTCTCGGTGTTGGGCCAGGGCTGCCACCCAGGGAGCCATGAGGACACCACGGGGCCCCACCCTGCACGGGCCAGATGGCCTGATGCAGAAGTTAACCCAATCTGCTCACTTTCAGCCAAACCGGAGGAGTTCCCCACCTTGCCCCTGGGCCTGGAGCGAGCGTCCCCGGAGCCCAGGCCTGTCCTCGCCTCTCCCGGCTGTGAGAAGCTGCCCAGTGAGGCCTGGCTGGCCCTCCCCCACCTACCCGTCGAGCACGAGCAGCCAGGACCCTCGCCTGCCCAGGTTGTCCCCGAGGCCGAGGAGCCACAGAATGAAGGGGCCTCCACAGGGCCCACAGCTGCTCACACCTCTCTCGGGGCCCCAGAGGCTCCGGGTCTGGCCTGCCTTCCCCCGGCCCAGGACAGCTCTAGGGATCGGCTGCAGCCACGGCGTTTCACTTCCCTCCCGAACCTCCCAGGGAATCACGAAGCCGCGGACAGGTGGCCCCCAGCCGTGGGCTCTGAGCTGGAACGCTGGGCGTCTCTCCCTTTACTGCTCGCCTGGGCCACCCCCAGGGCCACAGGACAGGCTCAGCCCTGCATCCCCACTGGGGCCCCAGTGACAGGCCCCATCCAGCCTGACGAGGACCAAGCCACAGGGCCCAGGACACCCCTCCTGCCCTGTGACGCCTGCAGCCGATGCCCCTCTCAGGGTGGTGAAGGGCACAGTGGAGATGAAGCCCTGGCAGGGCCCAGCGAGCTGCCCCGGGGCCTCGACTGTCCCCTCCACCCCCTGACCTCCATGTCTGCAAGGAAGCTGGAGGCTTGGCACCCTCTAGAGGGGAGTGTGATGGAGAGGGCGACGGCCCTGAAGCGCCCGGCATCCAGCAGCAGCGTGCCCCAGGTCTTCATGCTGGCCTTCCTGGAGGACGGTGCCCCCCTCCCACAGAGGGGCCTGGCCTGGCCCGAGCCCAGGTCCTGGGAAGACAGGGGCACCATGAGTGCTCCCCCAGCCGGGATGAAGACAGTGGGGACCGAACCCCACCATGTCCCTGGCCAGTCCTGGTCTCTGGCCAAAGCAGGGCCAGGTCTCTCTGAGGAGTGTGTGGCCACCTGGGGCCTGGGCATGCCCCACAGGGCCACATCGGTGATCTGAGGCAGCTCTAGGAGCATCAGGCCACCCCAGCAAGGGGGTGGCAGGGGCAGGCGGGCCAGTCCCACCCTCCCGCCCCAGAGGTGGCAGGGATGGCCAGACGCCGGGCCCCCGAGCGGCCACCTGGCAGTGAGCCCGAGGCCGAGCTGATGGCGCTGGGCCTGCTCCACGAACCCGAGAGCTGCTGCTCCAGGACGGGCCGGAGGACACTGTGGGAGGCCGGTTCCCCCCTCTTAAAGTTCAATAAAGCGTTTTCATGGTTAAAATGCAAGACCAGCCTGTCCTTGCATTGCCTAGAACTCTCTGCAGGATGGACCAGACGCCCTGCGAGGCAGAGGATGGTGCGCCCGGGCCCCCCGACCAGCCTCTGCCAGCTGTCCCCACAGAGGGGCCGAGGGCCAGATGGAGCTGCGGTTCCCGCCATACCTGGTGTGAGGCCACACGCACCGCAGCCCCACAGCCGCGTGGGGTCGCTCAGCTTGCACACCTGTGCTGCTGGGTGTCTCACACCAGTGTGTAGATAGCGTCCCCACGCCCTGGGAAGAAGAGTCCCTGCCATAGGCTCAAGCAGAATCCCAGCCCCTTCCCCACCCCTGCGCCTCTTCAGTGACTTCTTCCAGATGCCATTTATTCACTCCTTGGTGATGTCACCAAGCAGGGTTCTTGATGCTGTCATGGGTGCAATCCTTCGAGAACTGCATCAGTGTCTTCTTAGCATCTTCCTTAACTGCAGAAAGAGCCTGGGCCAAGGTCCTCCTCAGGTAGTGGCTTTAAAGGCTGCCAGGACTCCAAGATCCATTGATTAGACCAAAGAGGTGGTGTTTGGAGGCAGAAACACGGCTTTGATATTGGGAAGAAGAGCACCAGTAAAAGGAGGATGTCCGGGAGCATTACCAACAATAAGCAAAATCGGGAAAGGTGTGTTATTCTCCAAACAGCACTTCTGCATTTTGCTGGCTCAGGAATTCAGGAGGGCATCTTGGAAGAGGAGCTGGTCGTCCGCGGCTTCTCATGGCTCCTGTGGTACACTGGCAGCCATGCTGACTGATGCGCTTGAAGGCCCTGGAGCTTCCACTCCGTCAGATCACAAAGGGCTTCACCCCGTAGCCTGCAACATCGCCCCCACGCCAGACCGCGATCCTGTCCCGAAAAGTCTTCAAACCTGGCGTAGACGTGGCCTCCTATGGATGGAAGTCCTTCAGGAACCTGCTTCCAGAGTAGGGAGGTTTCATCCATATTGAACATGTTCCCTGGCAGGAAGTTTTCCTCCGCAATCAGCTCGTCTAGAGTTTCCCAAAATTCTTGAGCTGCCTTCGCATCGGCACTCGCAGGCTCACTGCTCACTTTCTCATTTTGTGACAAATCACGATTCTTGGCTAGTTTGAACGAACCACCCAGAGTTAGCAGTACGTTCAACATTGTAGGCGGGTCCAGTGTTTCTTTCGACATCACGGACAAGCTTTTCCTTTGGCCACGATCTTCACGGTGGTGAGAGGGGTTAGCTTCTGTGCTTGGTCTGCAGTCCAGGTCATTACAACTTTCTCCATGTCTGATATGGGCCCTTCTCAAATTTTCGTCAGCCTCGTGGCCTTCAGTGAAGTAGATCCTTTAAGAGCTTCCGTCGCTTTGTTCTTGCTCTTCAGAGTCGTCGCTGTGGTGGAATGGGACATGGCTGACTGGTGAGCAACAGCCATCACTGCTTGTCCCACTTCGTAGTCCTTAATCCCTTATCCTTTTGTTTCCGGATCAGTCACTCTATGTGGCTTCTTGCGGGCAACAATAGCAGCGGCCTTTGTACACTTAGGGGCCGTGATGGGCAAAACAACACCAGGTGAAATCAGGAGCAAGGGAAATGATGCAGTCCAGACACGCGGTCACCACGAGGTCTCTGAGGCTGCAGCGCAGCCTGGCACACTGTTCTAAGTAACCTTTTCTGTTTAGGTGGGAAGAGCAGACTCTAAAATAACCACAACCAGCATAGTACAGTAAACACAAAACCCATTGAGATAGTCGTTTATCGTCATCATCCAGTCCTAGGCACTGGATGTGCTGCGTGTGCCAGACTCCCACATGACTGGCAGCTCGTGGGTGTGTTTCCACCTGCATCACCCAAACCCGAGCAATGCATCGCGCTACAACAGTGCGCTGGCTGCAGGGCCACCAGGGGATGGGAGTTGTTCAGCCCCGTTACAATCTCACGGGACCACCATTGCGTATGCAATCTGTCGTGACCGTTACATCTTTATGCAGCAGGTGACTGTGTGTGTGAGGTTTTCACAGTTGGCTTCTTCCAGGTGGAGGTACACGGTTCAGTGGCTGCCACCCACTGATGTCATAACTTGCTCCTCTAAGATGACAGGAATGCAAAGTGGAGCAAAAGTGTCACTTTAGTGTCATGTCAGTGGACCTCCTTCCACATGAGAATAAGAGAAAGAGAAAACAAGGGTTTTCTTTAACTTTCCCAAAGATTTTCCTCTTCTAACAAGCTTGGTTTGAACATGAAACCTGGTATAAAAACAGGGGTATAGCTTCTTCCCGTCATTGGATGAAGCAGATGGAAATGGAAATTTCCTGCTTCCAGATTCATGAGGCCACCGTCCAGCGCCAAATGCTGTTTTCCTGTGGCTCATGCGAACTGAGACCATTATGTTCCACAAATTGTGTGAAATGTGTCAGAACAATACATTGTTTAGATGCAACGTTAATACAAGTTTCAAAGTGCTCTCTATAAATGCTTCAAATGCCTACTTCTGTAGGACTTACCCATGCTGTCCAACACGGGAACCCCAGAAATTTTGAAATGCAATTAAATAACAGTAGTAAGAACCCCAACTTTCTGGTAGGACAGAGAATGTTGCAGCAGGAAAATCTACTATAAAAACTAGAAACATCCAGATACAGTACAATCACCACATTTTAAAGGCAACAAGAGGATGTGCAAGCAAATCCAACTAGAGAGACAACAGCTCAAGAGAAGAGAGAACTTTAATGAAATGACCTTAGAAAAGAAAGTAGCAGCTCTCTTTTCTCCTAGAGACATTTGGAGGTTCTGGGTGAGAAATGAGGACCAGAGAGCCCTTGCTGGGAAAAAAGAGAAACAGTGCAGCTTTTAGAAATCCCACCAGGCTGAAATAACACTTGTGGAAACGCGAGGGCCTCAGACGCAGAGCTGATTTTGTTTATGGAGCGTTCGCTGAGGTCTGGGCTCTTCGGGAAGCTGCAGAGTCACAGGAAACGCTCCTGACAGGAGAGAACAGTGGCCTGCAGTCTCACAGTGTGTGGGAAACAGAGACCCGCTGGGGAGGGAGCTGCTCCAAGCAGACAGCGGGTCCACCTCATGAGGAAAGTGTGCCAGAAACGGAAGCTCCACAGTAGGAGACTGGAAGTCAGGGGTTAAAACTTTGAAGGGTCCAGTTAGATGTCCCACTTCCTTAAGAGCCTGCCAGCCTCTCAACCAAATCCCGGGAGGTTTACAATCAAAGAACAGAGGCCAACCAGGGACAGGAGTTTTACTGAAATGGCAACCCAGCCTTGACCCTGCACAGTCTCAGACTGAACTGAGGTGATGAAGCCTTACTTACCTGCCCAACAGAAATCTTAATCATCTCTGGTGGGGAAGGATGTCACCCAAAGAACCTACAGTATTTTTCACACACACTGTCCACTTTTTAATTAAAAAATTACATGTGAAGAGATAATGAAACATGTTTCTTACATATTATAAGATTATAAAGAGAAACAACAGAAAATAGAAGCAGAACGACAGATGATCCAGAAATTGGAGTTATTGGGCAAGAACATTAGCTGTGACTCAGATTAAAGAAAACAGAGGGAAAATGCACAAAATACATGAAAGGACGGAGACGTTTGCTCTTAGTAAATAAGAATCTAAAAAGCTCACTGCACATTCTTGAATGGAAAAATGCAACGTGTAATGAAGAACTCACTGAATGGGTTTAACAGGAGGTCAGAAAAATAAGAATGTGAGACTGGTGAACTGGAAGACGAGTCCAGAGCAAGCGACCATGCTGTCAGGCCACTCCTTTGCTCTGTGGCATCTACGCCTTTGTCCTCCCAGAAGCCAAGCTGTCCTTAGCCACATCATGTCAATGCTACCTCTACCCAAGCATCCTCAGAAGACAAGCCACTTACCCACACCAGACCTCACTTATTCCCAGGCCGTGGGACTCTTCACTTACGGGTAATGATGCGCCTTGCCTTTCTCAGAAACACTTTAAGGCAACCTCACCACAGCGGACATACAATATTTAGGGCCTGTTTCCAAGAACACTCTTTAGTAAGAGCTCTGAGCAGCCAGGGAGAAAATCCAGTTGTGTGGCTGGGACACTGGAGCTGGGCCAACCCCTCATCCCTCAGGGACCCTTGGTCTCTTCCCAGAAGCACAGAGGCCTCACCCCCAGCAGAAGACGAGGTGCTCTCTGGCCCTCGGCTGTGCCCTCTAGGAGCTTGGTGCACGCCCTCTGGATGCTGCCCCATCCGCATCCTAACTCAGTTTGCAACCAATGCCTATGCTTCCTCCACTCAAGCCTCTGCTCCCCTCCTCTTGTCTCTTAATCTAATGTCTCAATACTCACAACCAAACCAGCTTGACCTCCAGCAGGTGCCCCAGCCAACCAGAGAGAGATGAGTATCTATGGTCTAGAACATGTTCCAGGTCCTATTAAATGGAATTTAATTACTAAATGGATTTTAATATTATTTATAAATATTATTTGTATATAATTTATAATATTATTTTAAATATTATTGTTAAATGGAATTTAATTTAATTATCCCATATTAAATGCAATTTAATACCAAGGCTCATTAAAATCAACACTAAGCAAATACATTTTCAACAATATTGGCAGGAACATGGACTAATGCATCTTACACACTATTCATGAAACCAGAAGGGGCCTTCTGAGGTCTCAGAACACCAGCACTCGGGCAGATGGGATTACATGAGAAAAGACTGAGTCTCGAGTTCACCTCTTGGGAAAATCCTCTCTTCAGTGCTTCCTCCTGAGTCATCTCAGCAGAAATTGAGCCCTGTGACAAAGGGGTGGAGTGAGACCCAAGGGAGTCTCTCCGATCCCACCCTGGGTCTCGTGCTTCCATAGGTAGTGAGGACCAGCACCAGTGGCCTCGGGAGCAACGTGGTGTGAGGCTCGGAGCAGCTGAAGGTGAAACCATCTTCTCCCAGAGAGGACCTCCAGCCTCCCGCAGAGGTGAAGTGACCTCCCCTTGTGGGGCTGACGGTGGGACAAGAAGTGAGGAGTTTGTCACCTACCTCCGTTGTTTCTCTTGATTTTCATCCCAGATATTCTGAGTCCTTATTTATGGTAGAGAAGGAATAAAGTCCCAAACTGCTCCCTCCCAGACCTGAGGCCTTCACTGTACAAAACACAAAAACAGACAAAAACTCCAAGAGACTCCATGTAAACTGACTCCCTGTCCTGTACGCTGGGGGTATTTGTCACACACAACCTCACGCAGAGATCTCTGGAGCACAGATGTAACCTCCGTTGGTTTCCAGAATAAGGGAATTGATGCCCAGAGAGGCGTGAATGATACCAGCCTCTGATTCAGGAGGACTGACTCGGTTAGACACAGACGTCCTCAGATTCGACATTTGGGGGTTTCCTAGAAAAGCTTCTTACCCCAGGGGCTCCGTAAAGTCAGAAGTTCCGCAGGCCCCCTCCCCCATCCCAGCTGTGCAGGAGGCGGAGACGGCGCCACCAAAGGAAACAGCACACTCGCCAGTGTTTTTTTCTTTGGGGGCCTCTCGTGATACGTTAGCAATATCTTGAACATGTGCCCCATTTCCACAAGGTGTTCATGTTTTCTTTGGGTTCGATGCTGGCTCAGAGTCGACACATCTGTGAGGCAGGTCAGCAGAATTATAGGCTTTTATTTCTACGATTCTTCAACAGTTTTTGGTGGTCCCTGTGGACCATTATACTTTGTTCCTCAATTAACTACCAATTCCTGGGACACTGAGTCTTGTACAGATTTTTTTAATAAGATTTCCTGTTTAATAATCTATTTAAACAGGAAAAAGACAGCGAGAGAGGGAGAAATTGGAGCAAGAAGAGAGTATTGATTTATTTTGCAGAAATACAAGTGTAAAGATCAAAAATATGCTGTGTTTTGTATCAGTTCTTTATGATATGTCCTTTTGATGATTATCGTGCTACTACCGCAAATGGTTTATAAAAGGGACTTTTCTGAATTTCGCACAATTATATTGGTTCACTGGGGACGCCAGTGTTCAGCTTTAGTAGATAACGCAAAAATGTTCTCCAGAGTGGTGGTGCCTGTCTCTCCCCCTGCCCGCCTCCCCAGCAGCCATGCAGGAGACAGCCAGTCGCTCCGCGTTCTCAGCATCACGTGCTGCCGTCTGGATGCTCCAGTGAACCACGTCCTGCCAGCGCATGGGCGGCACAGTCTGGCTTCAGTCTGCATCACGCTGATGATGATGGGAGTTCAGTCCCTCTTATCCGCTTACTGGCCACTTGGCTCTTCTCTCTGGTATCAAGTCTATTCAGCTTTCCCCTCCTTCGTGGTGGCCTGTCTGCTGTTCTTACTGATTGTCAGGATTCCTTATGTGCTGCACACAGCCCTTCAGTGGGCATTGTGTTGTGAGTATCTTCTGTTCTGTTGGATCTGTCTCCAGAGCCCAGGGACGCTAACCAGTCCCACCAGCCTGTCTGCCTTTAGAAGTTGTTAGTTTCCAGGGGCTTTCTCTTCCCCCACTTCCGTGGCTGCCCCGCTTTGCTGTAGAAACACAGCTTGTCTCCGGGGCTGGTCCAGGTGTGCCGTGCTCGCTGGTGTGCAACAAAGCTACAATTTTGGTGATTACCCAGCTCTGTTGTAGTGCTCAGGTGAGAGTGACACGTTCTGTGTCTTTCTCATCCTCAGTGAAAGCAGGACTGTATATCTGCATGTGTATAAATTAATATAAATATACATTTAAATCTCTCCGAAAATTGTTGGCTATCTAAGATAAAAAGAATAACCATGCATGGTGGGGGTTTCAGTGAATGAAGATGTGAAATATGACAAGTGGACAGTGGGCGGTGCAATAACGGGCAGGGTCGGAAGATTCCTGCACTGAACTCGTGGAGACTTTCTCTGACGAGAGACGGGATCAGGAGGAGGCGCACTGTGCCCTCCGCGCGGGTTCCGGAGAGCAGAGTCCGGGTCACGTCAGCATCCTGGGCTCCAGCACATCTCTCTCCACAGCTTCCCGAGGTGTTGGTGTGGGCCACTTGCCAACTAGATTTCAGGAAAGGTTTCCTGAGAGCGAGGAAGCTGGACTAACCCATGAGGGAACGGAGGCCAGAAAGAGTTTTTAAATTACAAGAAACAAAAGATGAGACGACTCCAGATGATGCTGGAAAATGCTGTGAGGGTGGAGACTGCTGTGCTGCTCCAGAACTCAGAAACGTAAAGGAAATACAGAGACACTTGGTCAATTTCTAGGTTTCTTTAGCAAATTTAAGGACACAAATGAGGAAAATGAGTAATAGTACAGTATAATTTAAGAAAATAAATTCAATGGTAGAATAAAAATGGAAGAGAGTTCGTTCAGTTCTATGACATAGAGGTTTGAGGATTTTTAAGAATATAGGGAAAAAGAAAAATGCGTAGTAACATAGATACTAAACATCATAGGTGATAGACACAAAGCATAAAAGATGGATTTAACATGGGGATAATTGATGCTCATGAAAAGGATAACAGAAAGGTACAAACACTCTGTCTCTGTCTCGGTTTCTGTGTCTGTCTCTCTGTCTCTGTACACGCACACTCACACACTCACTCACACACACACTCACTCACACACACACACTCACTCACACACCATTTTCCTTTGGAACCATGATATATTTGCATTATCATATTTAAAAATTAAAACAATAGCAACCTCTAAAAATTAAAGTAAATAAAACAATGACTCTGACGGCATCCATTTGGTGACATAACCATGAAGACAGAAGCTACTTCAAGTGATTTTAATACAATAGCTTGAACTTCCTTCCTTACTACAGTGCAACTGGTGGAAAAAAGAACCACAAAACTATTAAACTCCTTCACTAATCATTTTTGGTGTGGCAGTTGCGTGGTTGTGCAGACACCGTTGTGAGCGTGAAGCGGAATAAGATCAGGGTCCCTGGGCTGTTCTCATTCCACCGTCCGCCGTGTTCTCAGTGTGGGAGCTGGGGAATGGGGACGCAACACGCCTGTGGTACGTGGACAAGCACACCCTCCGTCATCAGTTTGGGGTTCTAATCAAGATAAGGCAGTGGGTGTTGGACTAACTATAAATAATTACAAGTTGGGTGATATCTACGAAAAGGCCATTTTCAGGCCTTTGCACCAGACTTCAAAGGTCTGTTTCTCTAGAGAAGAACGACACGCACAGTGAGCTTCACAACCACAGTGGCTTCTGCCTTTAAGGCTGGAAGACGCTGACGTGCTGAGCAGGCAGAGCTGTCCTTAGAAACACGTCAGCCCCCCAGCTGTGACATCAGAAAGACCTCGCATCACGCAAACAGGCTGCTGCAGCAGGAGGCACTCTAGACCTGGGCCCCAGAGCCTGAAAATGCCTGGACAGAGTAAACGCGACCTGCTGCCGGGACAGGACACAGCACCCTTTACTCTCTGGTCTCCCTGTTACACCTTTGGAAAGTAGCCCATGGTTCTTGAATATTCTGGGATTTTCCTTTCTGAATACTTTTCTGACTATTCTGTTCATTCCTTTTTCTCTTTGCATTTCAGTGTGGGAACTTTCTAGTGACCTGTCCTCAAGCTTACTGATTCTCTCCCTGCCCTTTCCAGTCCACTGACGAGCCCATGGAAGGCATTCTTTATTTCTGTCACAGTGCTTTTAGGTTCTAGCATTTCCTTTGGATTCTTTCTTAGAGTTTCCATCTCTGCTTACATTTCATGTCTGTTCTTCACACATGTTTCCTTGTCTAATTTTCTATTAGTGTCCCTAACATATAAGTAACAGTTATTTTATTTTCCTGTCTGATAATTCCAGAATATGAGCATATCTGAGTCTGGTTGTGATGCTCACATTGTCTCTATAGATAGTTTCTCTTGTCTTTGAGCATGTCTTGTAATTTTCTGTTGAAAGCAGTCATCTGTTGGATAACAAGAACTGAGATGAATAGACCATCGGATGAGATTTCATGCTCTTCTGGCTATGAGTTTGGCTGTTTAGTGTCTGCTGTAGCTGTAGGTGACAGAGGTTTCAAATTTCTCTGAGTCCTTGTTTCTGTCTCACCTGTTGACGTTGGGCTTCCCTAGGTACTGCTCCTCAGGGAGAGTGCACGTCACGGCTGTCAGCTCCACTGCACTGTTGTTGAACTGGAGGCCCCGTGTGTGGTGCTACTGCCTGGGGGAGGGGGCCGCTTTCTGCAAGACTGGTTAAATCTCAGTCACTCGTGGGCCTGTGTCCCTGGGCTGTGACCCTCACAGTGTTTCTTAGCTTCCCCCTTGGGTGAGACTCAAAGGCTGGAGGTGCTGGAGTGGGAGAGATGCCGTTCCCCAGGGGTCTGGTAAGGTCTTCCCTGGAGAGTGGGCCTTGGTTATGGGGAAGGCGCTGGGTGTATTTCACAAGGATTACTCTTCCCTTTCCCCTTTCTGACCCACGTGGGGGTCTTTCTCAGATCTTCTGCAAGAGCCTGGTGGGGTTCCTGGAGGTAAAGCCCAGAAAAGTATGAGGGCCCCTCAGACTGTGTCTCCCAGGACTTTCTCCCTCCCAGCCAGCCCACACTCAGCCTCTGGAAAACCACCCCAATCGCCAGTGGAGTGCTCCCATCAGCATGACGTCAGCAGCTTCTCTTCCAGGTAAGCAGATCTCAGCTGTGCCTGGATCTTCCTGTCTCTCCAGACTTTGGGGTGACAGTTTGCTCTGTGACTTCAGCTTCTGACGGATCCAAGAAAAGTCATTGATTTTCAGTTTGTCCAGCTTTTTCTTGTTGTAAGGACAAGAATGACAACCTCCACACTCTCTATATGTAGGAACTGAAAGTGGAAGTCCATACAGCACTTTGAAAAGGAATAAAATAAAATGTAGACAACATCACATCAGTTATATTCAGGATAAAATAAAAAATTACTGGACATAGGAAAGGCAGACAAATCTGTGCAACAGCCCAGAGAGAAAAAGTTCAATAGAAAGAGAACATGCGATGACACAGGTATTGATGAGCAGACGAGGGCCATGAAACAGCCATTACAAATATATTCAACATCTTAAAGGGAAGATGGGCATGAAGAGTGAACACAGAAAATCTCAACAGAACAATGGTAATTACAGAAAAGCAGCAGCTGAGAGTCCGGATTTGAAAATACATGTCTGAAGTTAAACTTTATTGGATGGATTTAACAGCAGAATGGGGACCATGGGATAAACGATCAGAGAACTTGAAAACAGGATCATAAAACCTGCACAAACTAAAGAGAAAAATGAATGAAAAAAAAATAAACAAAGCCTTAGGGAATTGTGGAACATTATGAAACAGTTGAACATATAAATAATGGTAGTCCCAGAAGAGAAGAGAAGAGAAGGAGTGAAGAAAAAATGAGAGAGAAAGAGAGAGAGAGACATGAGGACAAGGAAGCAAAGGAAAGTTCTATCTCTTACTAGGAAATAACTTTGGTGTGGTTTCTGCCATACTGAACAGACATGAAATAAATAGACACAAAGCATAATAAAATTTTGCAGAATTTCTGGACAAACCATGAGCACGGATTTAAAAAAAAAAAAACCTTTGGCTTTTTGAGGCTTAAAGGAAACTTCAGTCCCTCAAAGGAGAGGCAGGAAGAACGCGGTGAAGACCTGTGAGCCTGAGTGGAGCTTGTGCCCTGGCGCACGGTGCAGCTCTGCCATAACTGTGGGTTATGATCATGGGGGTGATTGTTGGAAGGGCCTCCCCACGGGTGGACCCAGGATCGCGGGGCGTGTGTGGGGGAGCGGACGCAGGAGTTGTTTCCCAATCACGAAATCAGAGTCCATTTAAGGCTCTTCCATCCCCCCTGCAGGAGCCTTCAATGGCTCCCCCGGGATGTCATGACTGACGTGGTTCCGTGATGGCCGTCTGTCTGCGTCAGTCCCCTGTCCGCAGGGGAGATGCCACTGCAGTCACACTGCTGCTGCCTCAGAAGTTGGAGTGTGGAAGGGTTGGACAACTTAATTTTTTTATATTAGTTTATGGATTTCCAGGTGAGAATCTGTATCTGGACCTAATGGAAGAAGGTCCATCCCGTTTAGGTACCCAGGAATCCAGGACCTAGATCTAGTTGAAATGACGACAGAACTGGGGTTTTTTTCCTGGAGAGGAAAAAGTGACGATGTAGATATGATGATGATGATGATGATGACGACGACGATATATATGTGATGTATATATACATAACTCAAGTGCAGACTCTTGCAGAGGCTTCCTCTGTAGCCCGGAGTGCCCTGTCATCCCTGGTCACTGAGAGGCTGCACAGGGAAGGGATAGCCCAGGTGTCTGTTCACCCACCTGGGGCTCTTGAATGATCATAACATAAATGTCTGTTGTTGGGGAGCATCATGAACTCTGGGGTTACTTGTTATAGGAGCTACTATTATCTTAACTAACCATCTTCACCTCTTCTCATTCTGTACACTCTGGTGATAGAATACTTATATGCCACCAATATTTTAAAATAATCACATTTAATTTATTCCGGATCTCTCCATATTCTCTCTTTTTTTTATTAGCTTTTTTCCTTTTCTGGAAGATTGGCCCTGAGCTAACATCTGTTGCCAATCTTCTGCTCTCTTTTTTTTTCTCCCCAAAGCCTCAGTACATAGTTATGTACCCTGGTTGTAAGTCATTCTAGTTCTCTGTGTGGGATGCCACCCCAGCAAGGCTTGATGAGCGACGTTTAGGTCTGCGCCCAGGATCCAAACCGACAACCCCCCGGCCGCCGAAGCAGAGCACACGAACTTACCTGCTATGCCACTGGGCTGGCCCCTCCATATTCTCTTAACATGCCTATTCTACTGACTTCGGGAAATCCCACATTTGTATATCAAGGGCACCTAACACCATGCACACGTATTCAAAAAGAAATGGTTAAATCTCTCACTGACAGATGACTCCTGTCCAGTGTCCCACTTTCAGTCATGGCTCAGTGATTCTCCCTTATTCTCAAGCCAGAAAAAGGGGATGCCCTCCTCACAGGGGATCCATAACTTTTCATATTAATACCCCACTGGCAGCAGATCCCACCGCTTCCCCACGTGTCCACGTCGTCGCTCCCCCCTCTCACGTGCACTGTCGAGAAGTTGTCTCTCAGTCTCTCTCCGGGAGTGTCCTCTGCCCCCATCAGTCTCCTCTCGGTGCTGCGGTTTGAAAGGGCTGATGATCAAGCGCTTCCGTCTTTCTACTGCAGAACCAGTCCACGTGCAGAGGCAGAGCCAGACACCTAGACGGCTGGTATCTTCTTTGTGACCAGTCGGTTGAAGGACATGACGCAGTGTGAGGGCAGGTGGTCTGAGGAGCGCTTCCCGCCCCTCAGCTGCAGCGGGAACCCGCATCTGCACAGCGGGGCGCACGCGCAGGATGGCCGCCTCGCTCTGGAAATCAGTATCAGGAACTTTAACAGTCCTCTCTGCCCAGGTGACGTGCAGGGCAGTGGCTGTCACCCCCCAGTCACCCAACTCACTCCCCCACCCTGGGGAGTCTGGGGTGGGCCAAGACCCCAGGGGTTGCTTTAGGGGGGTTCCTTCTGCATGGGGGCAGGAGAAGGAAACTATAAGCGTGTCCCCTGGTTTTCCAAGGACTTTGCCTCCGTGACAGTTTGGGCTCAACATGAACCCGGTGGTAAGTCCGGGATGAAGCTCTTCCCTCGTTAGATGAGGCAACAGGAAATGGGGTCTCCTGCTGCCACACTTCAGGGGCCACTCGTCCAACACCAAGGGCAGCTCTTCTGTGGTGCCTCCGAGGAAAGCCTCGAGGCGGAGCCCATCGTAGCCCCTGAGACTCTGACATCAGTCAGGACAGCGGAGGATTCACAGGGAAGTTTAAATGTGGTAACCGGGCCCCCACAAATGACTTCCCGTTGCACACTGGGCCTGCTTCTGCCCGACGGAGGTTAGCAGGGTTTTCAGGAGCTTAGAGAACATTCTGGGACCCTTAGGCAGGAGGCAGGAGGCAGTAGCTCTCAGCGGGCAAGGCTCATGTTTCAATGTGGGAAAAAGCCAAATAATCAGACCTCCCACTGACAAAGCCACAGAGAGAAGAGGAAGGAGAGAACTCTCTGAACTAAAATTCAAGACAGAGGAGAACTCTTCTGAGCTGTCGGCCTTAAGATGACAGCGTGTTTTCCTCTGGGGCCATTTGTAGATTCTGGATGAGAAATAAGGACCAGGCTCGATCTGGGAAGAGACTTCTGCTGAGAGAAGGAAAACCAGTGCAGCTTTGAGCAGCCACCCGAAGCTGAAGTGACCAGTCGGGCACGTGGGGCACTGAGGACACAGCCAGATTTCCGCGTGGAGCAGGTGCCGAGTCCTGGGCCCGCCGAGTCCCCACAGAGGCAGGGAAAGGAGAGCGAGGCCTCCACCAGGAGGGGTGACGTATTTGGCATCTCATGGATCTTAGGACCAAATACCAGGCTGGGGAGGGAATGAGCATGCCACAGCTGGACCCCATCAAGATTTTGCTAGAATGTGGAGCCGTGTGGGGTGAGAGAACACAAATCTGTGCCAGGAGCCCTGAGGGTAAACACCCCAGGACTGAGGACTGAAGGGGGTGTCTGCCAGGCTCTGGTACAAACCCGGGGAGGGCCACCCCCAAAGAGCAGGGGTGGACCGAGAGAGAAGGGGTCTTCCTAAGACGCCTCCAGCCCCGTCCAGCTCAACCTCTCGTCTCCATGCGTGGCCTGCTGGCACCCAACTTGACTACAGTTTGTCTTGTGTTTCCATCGTGCCTTGAGGCTGAGCTCTCCGTAGAACACTCTTGGTGAGGGCTCTGAGCCCCAGGAAGAAGATCCAGCCTGTGATGCTGAGACACTGGGTCTAGAACATCCCTCATGCTTCAGGGACCCTGAGCTCTTCCAGGAATAAGCGAAGGGGCCTCACTTCCAGCCCCTGCTCCGCGGGGGCCTCTCTGATAACTGGAGCCCGGCTCAGTTCTTAACGCACAGCCGCTCCACCTGCGAGCCAGTGGACTCCACCACCTGGGCTCGGGCTGTGGGCTGGGAGGGCCAAGGCGGGCCAGCCCCAGGTCACATAGGATGCAGCTTTCACAGAAGCGATTACAAAGAACAGGCGTCAAACTGGGCCAAGTTAAAGTAACTTTGTGCTGAGGGCCAGCAGAAGCAACAGGAAATAGCACATTTCATCAAATATCAGTAA
The DNA here is from genome assembly GCF_037783145.1 of Equus przewalskii. Classification (NCBI taxonomy): domain Eukaryota; kingdom Metazoa; phylum Chordata; class Mammalia; order Perissodactyla; family Equidae; genus Equus; species Equus przewalskii. The sequence goes on from NC_091841.1 coordinate 32,863,734, forward strand.
AAATACGGACTAATGGGGTCCATACAATATTAATGAACCCAGAGTGGCCAGGTAATAAAGAAACAGACTCTCTGAGTTTTAAGTACCTCAGCGCCTTGCTCCCTGCATCAGCTTTACGGCAGAAGATACTCCGAGCATCTTCTCGTTGCCTCCTGGGAAACGCTTTTCTCCGGCACTTCACCCCATTACGTGTGTGCGCTGGGGTGAGCCGTGTGATAAAGGGAAGGAGCGCAGCCTCCCCGGTGCTCCCGGGGCCCTTCTGGAGCTTTGCTCCCAGGACCGTCGTCAGGAATTAGCTCCGGCCGGCATGGTGGCAATATGATTTGAAGCGTCATGCCATGAAAAGGGCCGGGATCATCTTTTCCCAGGGATTTCTCGAGGCTCCAAGAGGCGGGCGCGGCCCTTCCAGGAGATGAGAAGGCCGGAAGGTGAGGACCCGAGTTTGTTCTCTCTGCTTTTCTGTTCTCCTGTCTATGCTGGGCGTCCCCTTCCTAACCGTAGAGAGGGGCTCACTTCCCAGGGGCTCCCTCGCTGAACTGAGGCCTCTGTTCTCAGCATCGCCAAGACTTAATGGAAAATGAAGCTCCCGGGTGGAAGGCTGTACAGAACAAAGGAGGCGCTGAAAACCGCCCCCTGCCCAGTTCTGTAGTCTCCACACACTGACAGTGTGTGCTAACGCATCCCACAGGTGGTCCTGGAGCACGGATTGGTCCTCATTGACTTTCAGAATGAAGGACTTAAGGCTCAGACAGGTGTTGGCAAACCCAACTCTGAAATCTGAAGGATTAAGTGGAGGGTTCTTATGCATCCCCCGGACCTGCATTGATTTAAGCGTCTGATGCTTCCTTCCTTTTCCCCCTCAAGGGTGACAGGCTCCTTACACCGTCCCTCAGGAAACAATCGCTGTGTAGATGATCTCATCCATCATCATGACTTGTCCACAAATTCCAGCTCTTTGATTCTCATCATAGACACATCCAGGCTTCCCGGGTAGCTATAAAAATGAAGGGTCCAGGATATTGAAAATTATAATTGGGGAAACGTAGAAAATGATACCCTATGTTTTTGGGCATACATTCTCAATGAGGCAATATCATCCTCAAAGGGGCAAAAATGGGGTTTGGGGGGAGGGGACAAAAAAACTTACTCTTTATTTATGTGTGACTCTCAAATATACACATAATATATAAACAGATATATCATATATTTGTGGTATTAAAGTGTCTGATGGAAAAAGTTGGATAAAAAGTCCCTTGGGGGACCACCGTCATCACCACCGTCATCACCACAACCACCATCACCATCACCACCACCACCTTCACCATCGTCATTTTAAGGAAAGGTGAAGGAACGCTGCCTTCGAGTGATTTCCCAAGGAGATCATTCCTGCGGGATAATACTCTGCCAGCGTTACCTCCCCTCTCAGTTTCCTGCCGAGGTTAATGGGGAAATGGCCATTCGTTCCTATCCAGGGACTTCAGTGGTGACATCACCGATACCCTCAGAGCAGGCAGTCATGAGGAAGGGCATCCGATAGTCTTGACGCCTGTGTCTGTCTTAGCGCTGAAGAGCTGATGCATCTCCAAGGTGAGTCTGTAGAATCGCGTTCCTTTCCTTTCTATGAGTCACAAATATGTAGCCACCATGGACCAATGTGGAAAAAGGGGCATTTTTATTGACAAAGGGCATTTTTAAAATCTTATTGATAACTAAATACCAGAAACTCTATTCTTTTTCTCTATTAAAGAGAAGACTTCTGGAACAGCGGCTGCAACTGGAGTCACTCTTTTATTCAACTCCAATCTCATTCACCTTCAAGTCTCATCAATCTTTTCCGACAGGCTAACTGGGAAATTGAATGCCGAGGGCCTGGGAATCACCATGCATGTGCATTTTTCCATCGGATGATGGCAACTCTCCCACCTCAGCCCCCCTAAGGATGCAGCACTCATCCTACTTACTCTTTCACGAGGGATGGGGACCCCCAAAATTTTTCCTGGCACTATCCAATAGCCTCTCCCCCTTTGTCATCAGTAAAGGAGAAGTATTCCCTCAGATCCTGAAGATACATATTTCATCTACTTAACTTATTCTTGATGAAATACCAACAGGGTGACTTGTGGGGAAAATGGATGAGAAGTGTCATCATGATTTGGTCTTGATGCTCTTGCTCTGAGCACTGCGGCCTCTGTGTGACCAAGACGTCACAGTGAGCAGACAGTTCATTCCCTGTAATTAGAAGATTCCTTATCGCTGTGAATACTCGTGTGAAGGCACATGGGGGGTTTCTGTTGGTAACTTTTAGATAAGTGTTTACATTTTGCAGACTGTGTTTTTGGAATGGAGCATTTTTCTCATAGTTTCCAGGGTCTCGTTCATTCAAGGGCTGGTGAATGTGCAAAGGACTCGAGTTTCAGAACTGAGGGAGAGGTCTTGACTTCGAAATTTGTCCTCCACACCCCAGCCCTGGAGTTTGGTCCTACGCATTCTGTAAGGGCTTGGTGGTCTTCTAGTCGATTTCTGTCCTGTGGACTGTATGGCGAACATTGCTGGAAGCCTCTGGACACTGGGGTGCTTCTCAAATCCTGACTGTGATGTTCCCTATGCTTTCTATTAGGAAAGATGCAACCGCTTGGTGTCAAGCAGGTGATCACCACCCCCTTTCCCAGTCTGCCTGTTTCTTCTCATCCCGTGGGAAACCAGGGTTCCAGCCTTGTTTGTGTCTATCCCAGTAACTACTCTGTTCCATTAGGAGATGCTAATGGATTTCCTTTAGGAGCCGGGCGTCTCCTCCTACTCTTGTCTGTTCTTTTGCCGTGGAGGTTGAAGATGACGCTCCAACTTCATGAACCAATGTTATATTGCTAATTGTTCCAAGTACATTTCTGCCCCTTTCTTGAATTCATCAGGAATACTTTTAGTATGTCAACATTAAATTCAATTATTTCTGTGAATTTCTGCTAGATATCTATTATGTTGTGAAGAGGTGGCTGGCTAATAGAAGCTATTTTATTTTTATTGTATTCATTGAGATAATCACATAGTGAATAATAGGAAGAGTTTTTCCTTATTACAGTTGAACTAACCTTGCTTTCTTGAGATAACTTTAACCTACTTAACAATGGTGTTTTGCTCTTGTTAATGCGCTGCTGGATTTCAGTCATTAGTATTTTTTTTAATTTTATTGAGGTCATATTGGCTTAGAACTGTGTAAATTTCAGGTGTGCATTTTTATATTTCAGTTCCTCTATAGCCTGCATCGCGTTCGCCATCAACAGTCTAGATTTTATCCATCACCATACACATGTGCCCCTTTACCCCTTTGGCCCTCTCCTGTTCCCTTTCTCCTCTGATAAGCATTAATCCTTATCTATGTGTGTGTTTATCTTCCACAGATGAGTGAAATCATATGGTATTTGTCTTTCTCTGTCTGACTTATTTGCTTAGCATAATATGCTCAAGGTCCGTACGTGTTGTCACAAATGGTAGAATTTTGTCTTTTTTATGGCTGAGTGGTATTCCATTGTATATACATATATCACATCTTCTTTTACCATTCATCCATTGATGGGCACTTGGGTTGCTTCCACATCTTGGCTATTGTGAATAAGGCTGTGATGAACATAGGCATGCATAAGTCTTTTTGAATTATTGATTTCATGTTCTTTGGGTAAATACCAATTAGTGGAATAGCTGAATCATATGGTAGTTCTATTTTTAATTTTTTGGGAAATCTCCATAGTGTTTTCCATAGTGGCTACACCAGTTTGCATTCCCATCAGCAGTGTATGAGGGTTCCCTTTTCTCCACATCCTCTCCAACACTTGCTATTTCTTGTCCTGTTAATTGTGGCCATTGTGATGCATGTGAGGCGATAGGTCATTGGAGTTTTTATTGCATTTCCCAAATAATTAGTGATATTAAATATCTTTTCATGTGCCTGTTGGCTATCCGTATAACTTCTTTGGAAAAATGTCTGTTCATATCCTCTGCCCATTTTTGATTGGGCTGTTAATTTTATTGTTGTTGAGTTGTATGAGTTCTTTATATATTTTGGAAATTAACCCCTTGTCAGATATATGATTTGCAAATATTTTCTCCCAGTTGGTAGGTTTTCTTTTGGTTTCCCTTGCCTGAGTAGACATGGTATTTGGAAAGATACCACTAAGACTGCTGTCAAAGAGTGTACTGCCTATATTTTCTTCTAAGAGTTTTATGATTTCAGGTCTTTCAAGTCTTTAATCCATTTTGAGTTAATTTTTGTGAACGGTGTAAGATAATGCCTACTTTCATTCTTTTGTGTATGGCTGTCCAGTTTTCCCAGCACCGCTTATTGAGAACTTCCTTTCTCTATTGTATGTTCTTGTCTCCTTTATTGAAGATCAGCTGTCTATAGATGAGTGGTTTTAATTCTGGGCTCTCAATTCTGTTCCACTGATCTGTGTGTCTGTTATTCTGCCAGTACCATGCTATTTTGATTACTGTAACTTTGTTGTATATTTTGAGTTCACCTCCAACTTTGTTCTTTTTTCTCAGGATTGTTTTGGCTATTTTGGGTCTTTTGTTGTTTCATGTAAATGTTAGGATTCTTTGTTCTAGTTCTGTGAAGAATGTTATTGGGATTTTGAATCGGATGGCATTAAATCTGTAGATTTCCTTAGATAATATGGACATTTTAATCATGTTTATCTTCCAATCCATGAGCACAGAATATCTGTCCAATTCTTGATGTCTTCTTCAATTTATTTCAATAATGTCTTATAGTTCTCAGTGCATAGGTCTTTCACCTCCTTGGTTAAAATTATTCCTAGGTATTTTATTTCGTTGTTGCTGTTGTGATCGTAAATGGAATTGTATTCTGGAATTCTCTTTCTGCCAGTTCGTTATTAGCGTATAGAAATGCAAGTGCTTTTTGTATGTTGATTTTGTACCCTGCAGCTTTACTGTATTCACTGATTATTTCTAATAGTTTTGGGTGGATTCTTTAGTGTTTTCTATATAGAGACTCACGTCATCCACAAATGGTGACAGTTTTACCTCTGCCTTTCCGGTTTGGATCCCTTTTATTTCTTTTTCTTGACTAATTCCTCTGGCTAAAACTTCCAGTACTATGTTGAATAAGAATGGTGAGAGTGGGCATACTTGTCTTGTTCCTGTTCTCATACTTGTCTTGTTTCAGTTTTTAACACAATTGAGCATGATGTTGGCTGTGGGTTTGTCATATACGGCCTTTAGTATGTTGAGGTACTTTCCTTCTATTTCCATTTCTTTGAGATTTTTTATCATAAATGGATGTTGGATCTTGTCAAATGCTTTCTCTCTGTCTATTGAGATGATCATGTGATTTTTATTCTTCATTTTGTTAATGTGGTGTATCACATTGATTGATTTGAGGATGTTGAACCATCCCAGCATCCCTGGAATAAATCCCACTTGATTGCGGTGTACGATCATCTTACTGTATTGCTGTATTTGATTTGCTAATATTTTGTTGAGGATTTTTGCAACTATATTCATCAGCAATATTGGCCTGTAATTTTCCCTTTTTGTGTGGGCCTTGTCTCGTTTTGGTACCAGGGTAATGTTGGCCTCGTGAAATGAGTTAGGAAGCATCCCATCCTCTTCAATTTTTTGGAATAGCTTGAGAAAGATAGGAATTAAATCTTCTTTGAATGTTTTGTAGAATTCACCAGAGAAGCCATCAGGTTCTGGGCTTTTGTTTCTTGGGAGGTTTTTCATTACTATTTCAATCTCTTTCCTGTTGACTGGTCTATTCAGATTCTCTATTTCTTCTTGATTCAGTTTTGAGAGGTTGTATGAATCTAGAAATGTATCCATCTTTTCTAGGTTATCCAATTGTCGGCATACAGCTTTTTACAGTATTCTCTTATGATCTTTGTATTTCTGTGGTGTCCATTGTGATTTCTCCTCTTTCATTTCTGATTTAACTTACTTGAGTCTTCTTTTCTTCTTAGCAATTCAGTCTAAGGGCTTGTCAATTTCTTTTATTTTTCTCAAAGAACCAGATCTTAGTTTCATTGATCCTTTTAGTTGTTTTATTTCTGCCCTTATCTTTATTATTTCCTTTCCTCTCTTGACTTTGGGCTTTGTTTGTTCTTCTTTTTCTGGTTCTGTTAGGTGTAGTGTAAGTTTGTTTATTTGAGATTTCTCTTGTTTCTTAAGGTAGGCCTGTACTGCCATAAATTTCCCTCTTAGTACCACTTTTATGTATCCCATAAGTTGTGGAATGTTGCGTTTTCATTTCCATTTGTCTCCAGGTATTTTTTGGATTCCTCCTTGGATTTCTTCATTGATCCAATAGTTGTTCAGTAGCATGTCGTTTAGTCTCCACATGTTTGTGGCTTTCCCAGCTTTTTTCATGTAGCTGATTTCTAGTTTCATAGCATTGTGTTCGGAAAAGATGTTTGATATGATTTCAATCTTAAATTCATTGAAGCTTGCCTTGTCTCCCAACATATGATCCATCTTTGAGAATGTTCCACATATGCATACACTTGAGAAGAAAGTATATTCTGCTGTTTTGCAATGGAATGTTCTCTATATATCTATTAAGGCCATCTGGTCTAGTGTTTCTTTTAATGTCGGTATTTCCTTGTTGACTTTCTGTCTGGATGATCTATCCGTTGGTGTAAGTGGGGTGTTGAGGTCCCCTACTGTTATTGTGTTGCTGTCAATTTCTCCCTTTAGGTATGTTAGTAGCTGTTTTATCTACTTTGGTGTTCCTGTGCTATGTGCATATATATTAGTAAGTATTAGGCCTTCTTGGTGGAATGTCCCTTTCCTCATTATATAGTGCCTATCTTTGTCTCTTGTTATCTTTTCTATCTTGAAGCGTGCTTTGTCTGATACAGGTATGGCTAAACTCTCTTTTTCTTGCCATTTGCTTAGAGTATCATCTTGATCCCGTCACTTGGAGCTTGTGTTTGCCTTTAGAGCTGAGATGTGCTTCCTGGAGGCAGCATATCACTGGTCTTGTTTTGTAATCTATCCAGCCACCCTGTGTCTTTTGATGGGTGAAGTCAACCCATTTACATTAAGAGTTATTATTGATATTTGAGGGCTTAATACTGCCATTTTATCTTTTGTTTTCCAATTGTTCTATATTTCCACTGTTTCTTTTTCCTTGTATTTCTGTCTGCCATTTCAGTTTGGTGGCTTTCTGTCATGTTTTTCTCAGTTTTCTCTTTATGATTTGTGACTCTGCTCTGACTTTTTGTTTTGTGGTTACCATGAGGTTTTTAGACAAGATCTCATAGGTGAGATAGTCCTTTTTCTGATAGCCTCTTATCTCCATTAGCCTATGCAGGTTCCATCCCTTTTCTCTTCCCCTTCTGTGTTGTTGTTGTCACAAATTATTCTTCTTTTGTGTGAGTTTGTGACCAAATTGAAGTAGTTATAGTTATTTTGATGCTTTCTTTCCCTTTATCCTCTATGTTATAATTAAGTCTTTACTAACTCATTCCGATAGAGAGCTGCAATTTTCTGACTCTGCCTATTTATTTCCTTGCACAAAGCTTTGTAAACCTTTGCCTTTTTGTTTCAGGTTAGAGGGCTCCTTTCAACATTTCTTGTAAGGCAGGTATCGTGGCAATGAACCCCTCAGCCCTGTTTGTCTGAAGAAGCTTTTCATTCTCCATCATATCTGAAGAATAATTTTGCTGGACAGAGTATTCTTAGCTGACAGGTTTTGTCTTTCAGTATTTTGAATATATCATTCCACTCTCTCTTAGCCTTAGGGTTTCTGCTGAGAAATCTTCTAAAAGCCTGATGGGGGTTCTTTGTACGTTATTTTCTTCTCTCTTTCTCCCCTTAATATTTTTGCTTTCTCATTGTCTTTTGACAGTTTTAATATTATATGCCTTGGAGAAGGTCTTTTTGTCTTCAGGTAATTAGGAGTTCTCTTAGCTTCATATATTTGCATGTCCAGTTCCTTCCACAGGTTTGGGAAGTTCTCAGCTATTCCTCCTTTGAATAAGCTCTCTGCTCCTTTCTCCTCCTCTTCTCCTTCTGGGATGCCTATAATCCTTATGTTACTTTTCCTAATTGAATTGGATGCTTCTCAAAGAATTTTTTAATTTAAAAAAAATCTTAGTTCTCTCTCCTCCTCCACCTGAATCCCTTCTAGGTTTCTGGCTTTGAGCTCACTAATTCTCTCCTCCATATGGTCTGCTCTGTTTTTAATGCTTTCTACATTATTTTTCATCTCATTAATTGTGTCCTTCATCTCCACAATTTCCGTTTTATTATTTTTTTTAGAGCTTCAATCTCTTTGGTGAAGTACTCCTGCTTTTCACTAATTTTATTCCTGAGCTCATAGAACTGAGTTTTGTAACTTGTTGAGTTTCTTTATGACAGCTATTTTGAATTCTCTGTCAGTTAGAGTGTAACCTTCTGTGACTTCAAGTTTGGTTTCTGGAGAGTTGTCATTCTCCTTACATTCTGCCACATTACTGTAGTTCTTCATGATTTCTGATGAACTGACCCTCTGTTGGTGCATTCATGGTAGGAACCACCTTTCTTATTTGGGTGCAGCTTTGGTTACTTTGGTTCTGAGCTGCTTCGGATAGTATTTGAGAGCCTACACTTTCCAGCCTCCACTGCATCTACCAGAGGCATCGTCAGGGCCCTCCACGTCCACTTGTGACTCTGGGATTGCTGGTGCCTTGCTGTTTACAATGTCACTACAGTTCCAGGTGTCGCCAACAGGGTCACCAGGCTGTGAGCACTTCTGCTGCTTCTAGGGCCACCTGGGTCTCGTGTTCTCCTACTGGCTCTCCATGGGCTCTCCAGGCTCAGATGCTGCTGCCCCACGTCCCAGCTGCACTGCTGGTCCTGGGTTCTCTGGGAGGCTGAATGCACAGTTGCCAGGCGTGCTGGTTTTACAGGTGTCAGTGTCGCTACCAGGGGCCAGGGGACCCGGGGACTTGTATGCAGCCCCCACTGCTGGTGGAGCTGGTGTCAGAGGTGCCACCCCTGGGGGCTAGATCACTGGTTCTGCTGTGATTCCTGATACCTCTGGTCAAAGTTTCCACCTGCCACCAATGGGGTGGGGACAGGGGTTATTTTTTCTGCTCTCACCCTGTCTGCTATCAGTCATGACAGCCAGGGTGTCCACCGCCACCTCTGCTCACGGTAGCACGAGCTGAAGCATGAGCATCTGCTCCCTGGATCGCTGCTGCCAGGGCAGGGGAGGGGGCTGCTCCTCCAGTTCCACTGCCTCCTGGGGATCCAGTCCACCCAGCTTCAGATGTATAGATGCACGGCTCTCTTAGGCGTCCTGTTGTGCTGTGTAGTGAATTCTCTGTTGGTTGGTGGATGTCTGTGTGGTTATAACTTAGAGGGGAGAGAAAAAAGGAACAACTCACTCCACTATGATACTCAGTTGTTAGTACTTTATATGTGGTCTTTGAGCATGTCTTCATATGTAAACTTGGCTCATATTTCTTCTCCCGTCCCTTCTTTCCTTCCTGTCTTGTCTCCCAGCTTCCTTCCTTACTTTCTTTTTTTGGTATATTTTGTTTTTTTATTTCTGTTTCTGATCTTAACCTCCCATACCAGCCTTAAAAAGTTATTTGGAAAGCTTTTGATATTTTCTCTAGGTTTTGGACTTGTTTGATGTAGAAGTAAAATTTCTTTAAAATTTTGGTAACGTGCAAACATACACATGTTTTGAAACGTACTTTTGTGGGAGAGGTTGACTTTGGTGGGAGAGCTTGGCTTCTTTTTTTACATATTTCTGTCATTTTTCTTTAAATACTACTTTTTAATTTTCTTTTATTTTTTACATAACCATTTATTCCAATATAATTCACATACCATACAGTTTATCCATTTAACATGCACAATTCAATGGTTTTTAATTGAGTTGTGCACAGAGATGTTCAAGCATCACCACAATCAGTTTCAGAACACTGTCGTCACCCCGAAAGGAAACCCTGTGCCTGTCAGCAGTCATTCTCCACTTCCTTCAACTGCATCAGACCTAGGCAATCACTAACCGACTTTCTGTCTCAAAGACTTGCCCACTTGGGATCTTTCATGTAAGTGGAATCATATAATATGTCGTCTTTTGAGAAAGGCTTTTTGCAGTTGTATATCTTCAAGGTTCGTCCACGTCATAGCACGTATCAGTACTTCAATCTTGTTTTTTGTCAAATCTTCCATTTTACGGGCGTGCCACATCTTCTTGATCCATTCATCCGTTGATGGACATTTAGGTTGTTTCTACTTTTGGGCTATATTAATAATGATGCTATGGACATTCCTTATAAGTTTTTATGTGGACATATTTTTATTTCTCTTGAGCATATAGTTAGAAGCAGAATTTCTGGGTCATATGGTGAGTCCATATTGAACCTTTTGAAGAACTGCCAGCCTGTCTTCTAAAGCAGCTGCATCATTTGACATTCCCATCAGTGGTGCCTGCAGCTTCCAATTTCTCCACATCCTAACCAGCACTTATTTATCTGTCTTTATTATTTACTTTTTTAATTTTAGCCATTCTAGTGAATGTGAGGTGGTACCTTATTTTGGTTCTAATTTGCATTTCCCTGATGGCTAATGATGTTGAGCACCTTTTCCTTTGCTTATAGGCTATTTGCGTATCTACTTTGGCTAAATGTCTATTCAGAACCTTTTCCCATTTTGAAATTTGGTTATCTTTTTATTGGTTAGTTATAATAGCATTTTACATATTCTAGACACAAGTTTCTTATGATGTGTATAATTTGCAAATATTTTTTCTAGTCTGTCGGTTATCTTTTCACTTTCCTGCTGGTATATTTTGAAGCACAAAATTTGTAATTTTGATGAAGTCCAAGTTACCTGTATTTTCTTTTGTTGCTGTGCTTTTGGTCCATATCTAAGATGGTTTTGCCAACCCAAGGTCAGGAAGATTTGTTTCTATATTTTCTTCTAAAAGTTTTGCATTTTCAGCCCTTACACTGAAGTCTATGATCCATTCTGAGTTGATTTTGGTGTATAGTGTGCGGAAAGCAATACAACTTCATTCTTTTGTGTGTGGATATCCACTTACTCCAGCACCATTTGCTGAAAAGACAATTCTTTCCCATTGACTTGTGTTGGCACTTTTTTTGGAACATCAACGGGCTGTAAAAGTTAGCGTTTATTTCTAGACTTTAAATTCTATTCCATTGATCTGTATATCTCTCCTTGTGACCATAACACACAGTCTTGATGACTGTAGCTTTGCAGTAAGTTTTGAAATCAAGAAATGTGATGTAAATACTCCAACTTCATTCTTCTTTTTCGGGATTGTTTTAGCCATTTTAGGTCCCTTGAATTTCCACATGGATATTAGAGTTAACTTAGCAATTTCTGCCAAGAATTCAGCTGGGAGTCTAACAGGGACTACATTGACTCTCACGTCATTTAAGAGCGTACCACCATCTTGACAACGTTAAATCCTCTGATTCATGAGCGTGGGATGTTTTACAATTTATGAAGGTATTTGAAAACTTCTCTCAAAAGTGATTCTTTAGTTTTCCAAGTATAAGCTTTCCACTCTTTTCCTAAATTTACTTCTAAGTATTTCATTTATTTTTGTACTATTATAAATGGAATTATTTCTTAATTTCATTTTTGAATTGTTCATTATTAGTTTATAGATATACAACTGATTTTTGTGTATTTATCTTGTACTCTGTAACTTTGCTGATGTTTAACATTTTTATAATTTATATTTTAGTATTTTTGTAACCACAAAAATGAAACAATAAATATTCGTAAGACAATGCTGCATATTTCTGAGAAGTCATTCCAATAGTGTATTTTGCATCAATAAAATGACCTTTCTATCAATTATATAATAGTATGCATAAAGGCTTGTAACATAATATCAAGAATGATAATTAATAAATATGTTATCAGAAGTATATTATCAATAATTTATTGAAAGTAAAATTATCACAATAGCGTGGATTTATTATGAGCCATTTAGTAACATGGAGATAAAAATTGTTAATGCAACATTATTTCTTCTTTCAAAACTATTTTTCTGAATTTGGAAAAGGCTGTGAAAACATCAGGAAAAAGGGAAACAGAGAGTGAGAAAAAGAAATAAATTTTGGTCTCCTCCTCAGCTGATCTTTTTTTTTTTTGAAAGATTAGCCCTGAGCTAACTACTGCCAATCCTCCTCTTTTTGCTGAGGAAGACTGGCCATGAGCTAACATCCATGCCCATCTTCCTCTATCTATACGTGGGACACTTACCACAGCATGGCTTTTGCCAAGCGGTGCCATGTCCGCACCCGGGATCCGAACTGGTGAACCCCAGGCCGCCAAAGCAGAATGTGCACACTTAACTGCTGTGCCCCTGGGCCGGCCCCTCAGTTGATCTTTGTCTCAGTCACTGAACTGAGGATTCAGTGAACAGTGAATATGCATTTCTAATCAATGAATAAACAATGCTTTCTAGATCTGACCAGTAAGAAACAGCAGGATTTTCACTCTCCAGCGCTGATGCGGGTGGAAGGAAACAGCCTCAGACCTCGGGGCGCCAGGCGGTGGGCATTGCCGATTCCCCTCACAGCAGGCCACTCAGCCCTCCCTCAAGACTGCTCCTGGATCTTCCTCCTCATCTGTCCTTCCAGTGGGAAAGAGGGTTCTGGGAATATAAGTCAGACCAGGGCGTGACTTGCTTTGAACACTGTCACCCCTTTACATCGTTCCCAGAATGAAACCCTCCCCGGCTTCTACGAACTCCCTCCCTGACTCCTCGGTGCTGTCCTCTGTCCTCCCTCTGCTGTCATATTTGGATCCTTTAAGACGTGTTAGTCATCTCAAACAAGGGTGTCTCTTGCTCATGTCGAATCCTGTGCCTGAAACAGGTGTCCTGGGTAACGGATGTCACGGGCAGCCCCTCCCCTAAACGCTCTGCTCTTTCATTCCAAAAACACTTTTTTTTTTTTTTAGCAATTAAAATCTCTCTGGCTCTACTGTAGGCACAGAGGTTGAGTCCATCAGAGGACGAAACAGACAAAGACCCTGCCTGCCTTGTGCTTCCGTTCTTAAAGGAGACATCTAGACCGGTCAATAACCGGGAAGAGTAAGTACCGATGTAGCATCTTAAAAGATAAGCATGGGCAAGAACACACGAGAAGGAGACAAATCAAGATGTGGGGGTGGCGATGTGGGGCCCAAGGGCTGCAATGATAAAGGGGGTGCAGAGAGAAGGGCTCGTGTGTCAGACTTGAAAGATGCGAGAGCCAGTCTTTCCTCTGCCGGGAAGACAGAGCAGCAGCAGAGGCGGAGCCACGGCCCTAACTAGCCAACGCCCTAACGAGGGCCTGGGGCGGGATGAGAGAGGGCAGAGCATGAGGCATGAGTGAAGGCAGGCAACGGGGGACGCGGTTTATGCCGACCCTTAGGACTTTGTGGCATCTTCAACTCTGAGTGAAATAGGAGACATCGGAAGCTTCTGAGCGGAGACGCTATGTGACATGGTGAAGTTCTCAGTGGATCATTTGGGCTCCTTCACTGAGCATGGACCAGGTCTGGGGGAGAGGTGTTGTGCAAGCAGGAGGACCCATCAGAAGACCACTGCCGTGATCAGGAAAGAAGATGGAGCTCTCTGCCGGCAGGAATCATGGGGGTGGGGAACCGCCATCAGGTGTGGTGTGAGCCTGGCAGGCAGACCCAGCGCAATTCCTCATAGGCTGGATGTGGAGTGAGACAGCGAGGGGGTCAAAGATAACTCTCTGGCTTCTGGACTTGGCAAACTGAGGTACCAAACTGCCCTCGACCCACATGGGGCAAACGCCAGTCTGGGGAGTGTGGAAGACATTGTTATGAGACAGTCGTTGCACAGGTTGGGTGTGAGGCTCTGCTGGATTTCAGGTCGAGTCGTCATCTAGGCAATGAGATCACTGAGTCTGACGTTTCGGAGGCACATCAGAGCTGGAAACGCACACATGGGATTCACTGAGATAGAGATGGTCCTTCAGATCACGTGCCTGGATGATCTCAGCAAGGGAGCGGGTGTAGACGGAGCAGCGGAGCAAGGATGGAGTCTTGTGCACTGCGGCACTGAGAGGCTGGGCGGAGGAGGGGGAGGGAAGGAGACAAGGAGGGCAACCAGTGAGGCGGGAGGGAGAACGGCGGCGGGGGGTGGGGGGGGTGATGCTCTAGAAGCTAAGTGGAGAATTTTTGTCAAAGGGGATGTGTGATAAACTGTGCCGAAAACTGCTGAAGAGTCGGGTCACTCCCTCCTCTTTGTTCCTGGACGTTATTTATAACTCCTCTGCACCGAATCGCAACCTTTTCCACTCCTTTTGTTTATTTGCTTGTGTCACTGTCTGCATCCTCCTCCAGAATGTGTGGTACGTGACAGTGCCAGATGTGTGGCCTTGTCATCTGCGCCGTCCAAGTCTTTTAACACAATTCCTGTCACATAAAATGTCCTCAAGACGTATTAGTTAAAAGGATGAATAAATAAATGAATGAGGGAAGGACGTGTTTAGACACATTCCCGCCCTCTCATAGGTCTTGTGTGTTCACATTCTTTTCTTCGCAGGGAGTCCTTACTCTACAGACGTCTTCTGAGCTCAGCCTCGACCACAATGAGCGGTCCTTGCACATCCACTTACGACTTCAAACCAAATGGCACCTTCAGTGGCGATCCTGAGAAAACCCAGGCTTCGAAGATCCTCTCTCCTCTTGCAGTCTTCGTCTCCCTCTGGGGGCTGGCGGGGAATGGTCTGGTTCTTGGCCCCCTCGTGTTCTCTGTCAAGTGGGACCACTTCACTGTCTTTATTTTCCATTTGTCATTGGCAGACTTTATCTACCTTTCGTGTCAGACAGTGGTGTTGGTGAAAATAATGTTAGATGCCTTTCACAACATTTGGTTTGATGCCTGGCCCCTGGAAGTATTCACATACACTTCCTACACAGTGGGCCTCTGTCTCCTGGCTGCCATCAGCATGGGACGCTGCCTGGCTGTCCTCTTCCCCATCTGGTACAGATTCCACTTGCCCAAGCACACGTCCACCATCCTGTGCATCCTGATCTGGGTCTCGTCCATTGCACTAAACGTGGTGAGGTTCCTCTCCTGTTGTCACTCTCATCCATTCCTGCCTTGCAATGTATGCCTTGAAATCTTTGCTGTGTTTGTTTGTGCTCTTCCTTCTGCAATAATAATGTGCATTCTGACTACACTGTTCAGAATCAAGTATAGCTCCCGGCTTCGTCCGCCCGTCAAGCTTTATGTCGTCCTTCTGCTTTCTGTCCTCTTCCTTCCCTGTAGCTGTGCCGTTGTTATTCAAGTCCACACTGACCCCTATTCTAACGCACCCTATTTGTTTTGGCTTTGGATCCTGCTCTCCTGTGTAAACAGCTCTGCCAACCCCTTCATTTATTACTTTGTAGGGAGATTTGGGAAGCAAAGGCGTCAGGAACATTTGAGGGAGATTTTCCAGAGGACTCTGGGGGAAGAGGCGGATCCGAGAGGAGACACATCGAGTGGGGAAGTTAATAGTTCAATCTGAGTAACCGGAAGGGACATAGTCAGGGCGCCTTTGAAATTACACAGCTCTACTCTGCATGAGTTTCTGATATACTCAGCCTCAATCCCGTATCTTTGTCCTCCGCCTCTTCTCTCAGAGCCAGGAAACCACCTTTATTCACCATCCATCTGTGCCGGGATGTCTGGAGCTCATGGGTACAGGGTGAGCCTATCTCATTTTGGATGGTCCTTCTCTCTGCTCCATTCCTCGGGTGTTTTCTTCTCTACACAATGTGAGCTAAATCTTACCAAACTCACGATTAGTCCACGTGGTCCAGGGTCCTCGGGGTGCAAAGAGCAAGGGAGAAGAAGCATCCTCGCTCCCATGTTTGAATCCTGCTTTGATAAAACTATTCCTATAAACTTACATGAGCCACAGCGCCATTCTGAGGCTCAGCGCTCTAATCAAAAAGGTTTACGGGGGGCCGGCCCAGTGGCACAGCAGTTAAGTTTGCACGTTCCGCTTCGGCGGCCCAGGGTTCGCCGGTTCGGATTCCGGGTGCGGACATGGCACCGCTTGGCACGCCATGCTGTGGTGGGCGTCCCACATATAAAGCAGAGGGAGATGGGCACAGATGTTAGCTCAGGGCCAGTCTTCCTCAGCAAAAAGAGGAGGATTGGCAGCAGATGTTAGCTCAGGGCTAATCTTCCTCAACAAAAAAAAGGTTGACGGGAATTCTAGTCCTCCTTTTTTGGAATAAAATAGGAGATGACACGTGAAAAGGAAGAGGTCCATCATTCTAAGTGAGTAAGTACTGAACCCTGGAGTCAGACCGCCTTTTCCTCTCCTGATCCGAGTCCTGCTGCTGTGAGCGACCTGCTGTCTGCGCCCTGTCTTTCCTTGGTTTTATTCATCACTGGCTCAAATACCGACTTCGAGTTCACCGACACGTTTACTTATTGTCAGTGTGAAAAGAAACACGACTGTGCACTGGGGAAATGCCTTCTGAGTGTCTAGAGTTGGACTGAGGTTCGGCAACAGCACGACCCTCGCTTTCACTGAAACGGCAAATAAAGTTGCATTCCTCTGGGCGGTTTGTCTCTGTTCTCAAATATTCGATATGGCCGTGTTCCCAGGTTGGTCATTGAGAGAAGCTGGTGGGAGAGAAGTTTTTTGTACTATTTCAAATTTGTAAATATTTTGAACTTAAAGCCTCTCTATCTAACTTGATAGAGATTTACCTGACTTCTCTGGCTCTTTGGAACCCACTTACAAAGAAAATATAGAAAGAATCATCCTTAAAAAATATTTCTGCCATCTCTATGTTATTTCCTTTGGCCAGAACCCAATCGTATTTCTGAACACGGTGGATGGGTAATGAAAGCGTAGGTCCTGGGAGCACAGAAGATCTAATCTATTCACGGGTGGTGTATATTAAGGATCTATAGAGGGACCATTATCACATGAAACCATCAAAGGCACACGTCACAAGTGCCAATCTCAGCAGTCAGTTCTCCTTCTAAGGCGCTCAGTGTAATGACCCTCCGTGTGAGTCTGTGAGGGCTGCCATAACAGAACCCCACAGACCGGGGGCCTAAACACCAGAAATTTATGTTTTACAATTCTGGAGGCTGGAAGTCCAAGATCAAGGTGTCAGCAGGGTTGATTCTTTCCGAGGCCTCTCTCCTTGACGTGCAGACGGCCATCCTCCGCCTGTGCCCACACATGGTCGTCCCTCTGTGCGTGTGGGTGTCAAATCCTCTTTTCTTATAAGGACACCAGTCTATTGGATGAGGACCCCTCCCTTATGACCTCATTTTAACTTCTTTACCTCTTTAAAAGTCCTGTCTCCAAATACAATCACACTGGTGGGGCTGGGACTTCAACACATGAATGTGGGGGGGGCACGATTCTGTCCACAACACCATTTCTCAGAAAATCTACTGCAAATGGGGTGTTGATATTTGGGTTTGTGTCACCCTTCATCTCTGATCTCAGATGGTTGTCTGAAACATGTCTCTGGCACCCACCCTGTGTCTTCCTTGCCTGCCATGAATCTCCTGTTCCAGGAAAAACTTACTTCTTCCAAAGATGAACAAGCACAAAGCAGCCCAGCCAGGATCTACACACAAAAGCTACAAAAACAACGAATTAGGAAAAGGTGAAACAGACGGCTGATCTCTCGGCAGTAATATTCCTTCCAAAGGGGAGACGGACTTGTGACAAGTTATTCCACTGGGAATTGACACAGGTAGTAAAGAAATGACCACTAATCACCAAGAATGCATATCACAGATACGAGAGCCACAGGTGGAAAAGATTTTGAGACAGCCGAAGGAGCTGAGATCTGGACTGACTAAACAAACAAATAAACAAAAAAGAGCAGGGAATATCACACAAAGAAGGTGAAATTAGAAAAATTCAAAATAAGGATTCATAGGAGATAAAGTGAGACAAAATAAACACAACCAACACAAAAGGTTTAAAAGAATTTTTGCTGGTATGTGAAAATATACCTAAATTCTGTATATTGGCCTTTTTCTGGGGACACGGAAATTCACTCAGTAATTCTCTTAACTCATCTATAGATTCTGTTGGCTTTTCTATGTTTCTACTTTCTCAGCAATTCTGATTTATTGAGTGCCCATATCACATCCCAGGAAATATTGATTCAGAATAGTAAAGTACCTAGAGAGCAGCAAAGGAGAAACATCAAGTTATTAAACAGGATGAGCGTGTGATAGGTGTACAAACAAAGAAACTCTGGAATGACATGAGGACCACTAATCATTATGCTGGGACACAGACATTAAGTGGACAGTCCCAGGAATATATAATATGTCCACTAATACTTATTTCTTTTTCTGAGCTATTTGAGTAAAGGTTGAAATCTAAGGGAGACGTTGATGTCTTCGATTTGAGATCTTCCCTCTTTCTTACATTGGCATTTACTACTATAAATTTCTAAATTTTCATTTAGTGCCATTCTGCCAATATTGTTGTTTTGTTTCATTTTCATTCAGTTCAAAATACTTTCTAAATCCTCTTCTTTGACACATATATTGTTTAGATGTGTGCTGTTTAATTTCCAAATATTTGTGGATTTTCCATGATGTCTTAGATCTGTGGGTTTACACTTTTTGTCCGACTTGGAAAATTTTTGGCCATTATTTCTTCAAATAAGTTTTCTCCCCCCGCCTCATTCATGGACTTGAACTGTGTGTCTATCAGGCAAACTGTTTCTTTCAGCTCATTGATGCCCTTTTTACTTTTCAGAAAGCACTTCTCTGTGTTTTATTTTGTGTGGTTTCTATTGCTATTTCCTCAAGTTCACTAAACTTTCCTTCTGCAATGTCTACTCTACCGTTAATCTCATCTGGGTTATTTTTCATCTCACATGTTGTAATTTTTATCTGTAGAATTTCCATTTGCATCTCTTTGGTATCTTTCACGTTTCTTCTTAAGTCGTGACTATGTGGAGTACTGTTTTATTAGCTTTTAGTGTCCTTATCTGGGAATTCTAACATCTGCAACAATTCTGGGTTGGTTTTGATTGACTGAGTTTTCTCCTTATTATGGGTGTATTTTCCAGCTTCTTTTAATGCTTGATGATAATGCCAGATATTGTGGATTTTATGTTGTTGGGTACTGGAAATTTTATACTTCTCTAAATATTCTTGGTTTTTCCTTGTATAGGCTGCTAAGCTATTAGGAAACAGTTTGAATCTTTTGGGTCTTACTTTTCAATTTCATTACATGGGACAAGAGTGGTGTTTAGTTTGGGGCAAATTATTCCCCTCCCTGAGGAAAGACCCTTCTGCATCCTCTACCCATGGCCCCTGGACTTAGGAAGGTTTCTACTCTGGCTAGTGCGAGCATGCACTATTCCCGACCCTGTAGACTTGTAGAAAGTCAGTTGGGCGCATATGTGGGTCTTTCCCTCATCTTTCCACCCAGTTCCTTTCTCTGACTCTGGCCAGAGTCCTGTCCTGTGCTGCTGGGGCCCATTGCCCTAGGGATGGGGAATATGGCCTTGGAGTGGGCAGACCAGGTCGAGGCTGGATGTGCCCACTCAGTTCCACGTCACAGCTCTTGATGAGCAAGGGACTAAGATTAAAGTTGAGAATCTTTTTGAAAAACAGCTTTCATCACATCTCACCCCTAAGAAAGAAGCTCCTGAGGGGCATTCCAGCATAATTCACACACAGGGAGGCCAGCAACGTGGTCCTTCCCTCAGTTCATCAAACGATGCTTGGCCCTTTATAGACACTTAGGCTGCTGCAACAAAATACCGTAGGTGGGGCGGCTCGCACAGCAGACACTGCACACTCACAGCCTGGAGGCCGGAAGTCCAAGATCAGGGTGTCAGCATGGCCAGGTGCTTGGGGAGGGCTCTCTTCCTGCTTTACAGATGGCCACCTTCTCACTGTGTCCTCACAGGACAGAGAGACAGAAAGGGCAGCTCCTTCCTCTTCCTATAAGGACACTGGTCCCATCATGCAGGCTCCACCTCATGATCTCACGCCCCCCAAGGGCCCCGCCATCTAATACCATCATATTACGTCTTCCACATGTGAATATCAGGGCACGCAATCATTGAGTTCATAGCGGACTCCAAACAGAGTGTCTCCCCATTCCAGGCATGGAGATGTAGTGGGGTTTCTGTGTCCCACACTTTCAGCTGCATTGTCACCTCTCAGGAACCACAGTGGCAGGTCTATGAGATCTGCCCATCCACTTGGAATGCATCGTGTTCCTCCCTCCATTGTGGGTACCAGCTCTGTGTGTGCATTGATGTCTTAGGACTCAGATGGGGGGTGCCATCATTTCTGAAGACTCCTTTTTGACCTACGGATTATGTAGAAGTGGGACGTTTAGTCTCCCAGTATTTGGAGCCTCTCTTTGCACAAACATTCATTAGAGAGATTAGTCTGCAGTTTTCCTGTCCTGTGATGTCATTGCCAGGTTTGAACATCACGCCCACTCTGGGCTCAGAAAACACATTAGGATGAATTCCTTCTTCTGATCTCTGGAAGATTTTGTACCATTGGTGTTATTTCTTCCCAAAAAGATTGGAAGACATCAACAGTGAAATTATTTGGGACTTTCTTAGTGAGACTTTAAATAACATACTCAATTTTAAAACAGATATAGGAATATTCACATTTTCTATTTTTTCTCTTGTTAGTTTTGATCAATTTTATATCTCTGGGAATTTTCTGAAATGCCTGAATAATTGTCTTACTTGTTATTAATTGATTAAAGAAATATTAATTTCTAGGTTTTTGAAATTTTATTACCTTGGTATAATAGCCTTTTGTTGGTTTATGCATTTTCAAATATTCTCCCAATATTCTGAGGCTTGATTCTTTTTTTTTTTTTTGAGGTCACAGTAGTTTATAACATTGTGAAATTTCGTTTGTACATTTTTATTTGTCAGTCACCATATAAATGTGCCCCTCCACTCCTCGTGCCCACCTCTCAACCCCCTTCCCCTCTCGTAACCATTAATCTGTTCTCTTTGCCTGTATGTTAGTTTATCTTCCACATATGAGTGAAATCATACGGTATTTGTCTTTCTATGTCTGGTTTATTTCACTTATAACACCCTCAAGGTCCATCCCATGTCATTGCGAATGGGATGATTTATCTTATTTTACAGCTGAATAGTATTCCATTGTATACACATACCACATCTTCTTCATCCAATCATCAGTCGATAGGCACTTGGGTTGCTTCCACTTCTTGCCTATTGTGAATAGTGCTGCAACGAACACAGGGGTGCATAAGTTTCTTTGAATTGTTGATTTCAAGTTCTTTGGATAAATACCCAGTAGTGGGATAGCTGGGTCGTATGGTATTTCTATTTTTTTCTTTTTATGCTTTTTTGGATGAGGAATATTGGCCCTGAGCTAACATCTGTTGCCAACCTTCCTCTTTTTTTTTTTCTCCCCAAAGCCCCAGTACATGGTTGTATATCCTAGTTGTAGGTCATTCTAGTTCTTCTATGTAGGACGCCACCACAACATGGCTTGATGAGTGGTGTGTAGGTCCGCGCCCAGGATCCTAACCAGTGAACCCTGGGCTGTCAAAGCAGAAAGCACTAAGTTAACCACTCGGCCACAGGTCCAGTCCCTATTTTTAATTTTTTGAGAAATCTGCATGCTATTTTCCATAGTGGCCGCATCAGTTTGCCTTCCCACCAGCAGTGTATGAGGATTCCCTTTTCTCCACATCCTCTCCAACATTTGTTATGTTTTTGTCTTGGTGATTATAGCCATTCTAACGGCTGTAAGGTGATATCTTGGTGTATCTTTGATTTGCATTTCCCTGATGATTAGTGATGTTGAACACCTTTTCATGTGCCTATTGGCCATCTGTACGTCTTCTCTGGAAAAATGTCTGTTCATATCCTCTGCCCATTTTTTGCTCAGGTTGTTTTTTGTTGTTCGGTTGTGTGAGTTCTTTATATATTTTGGAGATTAACCCCTTGTTGGATATATGATTTGCAAATATTGTCTCCCAGTTGGTGGGTTGTCTTTTCCTTTTGTTCCTGGTTTCCTTTGCCTGGCAGGAGCTCTTTAGTCTGATGAAGTCCCACTTGTTTATTTTTTCTTTGGTTTCCCTTGCCTGAGTAGACATGGTATTCAAAAAGATCATTCTAAGACCAATGTCAAAGAGTGTACTGCCTGTTTTCTTCTGGGAATTGTATGGTTTCAGGTCTTACCTTCAAGTCTTTGATCCATTTTGAGTTGATTTTTGTATATGGCGAAAGATAATGGTCTACCTTCATTCTTTTGCATGTGGCTGTCCAGTTTTCCCAACAGCATTTATTAAGGAGATTTTCCTTTTTCCATTGTGTGCTCTTAGCTCCTTTGTTGAAGACTAGCTGTCCAAAAATGTGTGGTTATTTCTGGGCTTTCAATTCTGTTCCATTGATCTGTGTGACTGTTTCAGTACCAGTACCATGCTGCTTTGATTACTATGGCTTAGTAGTATATTGTGAAGTCGGGGATTGTGATCCCTCCAGCTTTGTTCTTTTTTTCAGGATTTTGTTGCTCCTTATGAATTTTAGGATTCTTTCTTCTATTTCCATGAAGAATGTCATTGGGATTCTAACTGGGATTGCATTGAATCTGTAGATTGCTATAGGTAGCATGGACATTTTAACTATATTTATTCTTCCAAACCATATGCATGGAATATCTTTCCATTTCTCTATGTCATCATCAATTTCTTTCATTATATAGGTCTTTCACATCCTTTGTTAAATCTATTCCTGGATATTTTATTGTTTTATTTTTGTTGCGATTATAAATGGGAGTGTATTCTTGAGTTCTCTTTCTGTTACTTCATTACCAGAGTATAGAAAAGCAACTGATTTTTATAAGTTGATTTTGTACCCTGCAACTTTGCTGTAGTTGTTGATAATTTCTAATAGTTTTCTGATGGCTTTTTTAGGGTTTTCTATATATAAAATCATGTCATCTGCAAACAGCGAGAGTTTCACTTCTTCTTTTCCAATATGGATCCCTTTTCTTTTTCTTGCCTAACTGCTCTCACCAAAACCTCCAGTACTATGTTGAATAAGAGTGGCAACAGTGAGCACCCTGGTCTTGTTCCTCTTCTCAGAGGGATGGCTTTCAATTTTTCCCCATTGAGTATGATGTTGGCTGGGGGTTTGTTATATATGGCCTTTATTATGTTGAGGTACTTTCCTTCGATGCCCATTTTATTTAGAGTTTTTATCATAAATGGATGTTGGATCTTGTCAAATGCTTTCTCTGTGTCTATTGAGAGGATCCTGTGGTTTTTATTCCTCATTTTGTTAATGTGGTGTATCACATTTATTGATTGGTGGATATTGAAACATCACTGTGTCCCTGGTATAAACCCCACTTGATCATGGTGTATGATCTTTTTAATGTATTGCTGTATTCAGTTTGCCAATTTTTTGTTGAGGATTTTTCATCTCTGTTCATCAGCAAAATTGGCCTGTAATTTTCCTTCTTTTTGTAGTTCTTGTCTGGCTTTGATATAAGGGTGATGTCAGTCTCATAGAATGTATTAGGAAGTGTTCCATCTTCTTCTATTTTTTAGAATAGGTTGAGAAGGATAGGTGTTAAATCTTCTATGTTTGCTAGAATTCTCCAGAGAAGCCATCTGGTCCTGGACTTTTATTTTTGGGGAGGTTTTTTGATTACTATTTCAACTTCTTTACTTGTGATTGGTCTATTCAGATTCCCTGTGTCTTCTTGGTTCCATTTTTGGAGGTTGTATGAGTCTAAGAATTTATCCATTTCTTCTAGATTGTCCAATTTGTTGGCATATAGTTTTTCATAGTATTCTCATAATCCCTTGTATTTCTGTGGTATCCATCGTAATTTCTCCTCTTTCATTTCTACTTTTATTTATTTGAGACTTCTCTCTTTTTTTCTTAGTGAGCCTAGCTAAGGATTTGTCAATTTTGTTTATCTTCTCAAAGAATCAGCTCTTAGTTTCATTGATCCTTTCTGCTGTTTTTTGTTTGTTGTTTCTTTGAACAAGCTTTCTGCTCCATTCTCCTTCTCTTCACCATCTAGAATACCTATAATCCTTATGCTGCATTTCCTAATTGAGTCTAATATTTCTCAGAGAATTTCTTCGTTTCTTTTTAGTCTTAGTTCTCTTGTCTCCTCCATCTGAAGCATTTCTATCCTTCTGTCCTCCAAGCTGCTAATTCTGTCCTCCATAATATCAGCTCTGTTATACAAAGATTCTAGATTTTTCTTTATCTCATCCATTGAGTTTTTCATCTCCACAATTTCTGATTGGTTTTTCTTTACAGTTTCAACCTCTTGCATGAAGAAATCCATGATTTCATTGAACTGTATCTGTATTTTCTTGTAAAACTCTTTGAGTTTTTTTATGATAGCTATTTTGAATTCTCTGTCATTTAGATTATAAATTTCTGTGCCTTCACGATTGATTTCTGGGTGCTTGTCACTTTCCTTCTGGCCTGGAGTATTAAAATATTTTCATATTGTTTGATGGTGGGGATTTTTGTCTCTGAAGAGTGATAGTATTTGGTAGCAGCTTCCACCTGCCACCACTGAGTATCGGTCAAGAGCTGTGTATTCTGAGCCTGCCATGATCCATGGCCCACTTGTTCACAGCTGCTGCTTTTCCATCATATGCGCAGGCACTCTGGCCAACCAGCTGAGCTGGAGTGCTGGGTGGGGGAGGGGTGCTTTTTTTGCATGCGCTCTGCCCTCACTATCTGCTCTCCTGAGGTGCAGGCTTAATGAAGACACCCCCACAATAGCTTAGCTACCTCTCTATGGGGCTTCCTGTCAGGCTGTGAGGGAACTTGCAGAGCGAAGGTGTTCCCACAGAGGGCCACCACTCCCCACCTCCTCTCTAAGCCACGCACAGTCCCAGGGTCGCTGCCATTCAGGAGGGAGAGGAGATTCCCCTTACCTCCTTCCACTTTCCCTGGGGGTCCAGCACCTCCACCTTCAGACATATGGCTGTGTGGGTCTTTCAGACGTCTTTTGTGTTCTGTGAATGCCCTCTGTTGGCATATGAATGTCCTTTTCATTGTGTCTTTGAGGGGAGAGTCTAAGGGAAGTGCTCACTCCTCCATGATGCTGGCATCACTACATTTCCAGGTTTCCTGGATGCCCTGGCATCCTTCCTTTGACTTCTGCAGTTGGTACAGGTCACAATTTGACAGAATAGGTGGCAGAACCATGTAGAGTCTTTAATGGCAGGGGAGATGTCATCCCCAGAATAGCTGGAGTGAGCTACAACTTCCCAGGCTTGACTTGTTTCTGTTTTTTTGTAATAAGTACAGAATTTCTTAATTCTAATATGTCCCAATGCACCAATTTCTACCTCTATTCTCTGTACTTTTTAACTATAAGAATTGCTCTGTTCCACGATCATCAGTATTTTCTTTTACAATATTTTCTAGTGTTTCATCTTTCACTTTTAAGACTACAAATCTCCTAGAAATGGCAATTATTTGGCAAGTACTCTTTGAAAGTATGCCCTTCCACATTTCTCTGCAGTGGTGCCTTTAGGATAAATGAAGTGTCCTCAAGTGTGTGAGTCTCTAAACATTTTGTGCCAAACAAGCATATTATACTCAGTTCTTTGTCTATCTTTGGACCAATAAAGCACAGTCAGAATGACATAGCTCTAGGAGAATCTTAGATCTAGTGGAGTGTGTTCCCAGTTTTTCCTAAGTGTTTTATGGCCTTATTGGTTTAGGGCAAATGAGGATATAATTACTTGACAACACACAATGTCAACATATACAGTCCTGGGAGTAATGATGAGCCCATCAGTTATGAGATGGAGGACAAGATGCACAAACCAGAAGACTGAGGCTATTGGTTTGGTCATAAGAGTTGGCTCTTTGCTGGGCAGGTATGCTTGCAAGCAGAGTTTACACATTTCTTTTTCCCCATGTCTCCTCTATTGATGATTTATCAAGTATTCTCATCCCATAAATATAAACCAATTACCATCCATATGTTCCTAGAAACACGCTCTCCTCTCCTGTCATAAGTATCCCGACTCATGAACTCAGGGAGCAGAACTGGTGGGTAAATTATGTGTTATTCCTCACATCACTCCTCCTTGTTCATTCCCGGTCATGCCAGGCCATCTGCAGATAGTTTAATTGCCTCTCTGGTCTACTTAATAACACCCTGAGTTTTTGCATGATGGAGACATAAACCTATTCCTTCCAAGACTGCTGCTCTCCCCTGAAATATCCGGGACACACCAGGTTGTGGGGTGCTCTGGAAGCACAGGAGAGCCTTGACGTGGGTACCTGAAGGATGACCTCCCTCTCCATGCTTATTGTGTAAGTTGATGGTGGGCCCATTCTGGTACTTTCCAAACATCTGGAGTAGCTTCTCTTTCTATGTTCTTGTTCCTTCTGACAAATGATGCTTTTTCTTCACCTTTGGAAATATCATATATCATCAGTCTCACACCCTCCCTCCATTCTTTAGTTCAGTGCGAGTTATGAGCCCATGCGTGCTAACAGGGGCAAGACCGCTCACCTGCAGTGCCAACAGCTGATTTCCGATCACCAGTCATCGCAGAATCCACAGTCACTCCAAAGTCAGTGCCCAGGTGAGGGGGTCCAGGCCGAGGTCTGTGGGACCTCAGAGTTTCGGGACGAGGGAGTAACCAGGAAGAGTCTGTGCCGCCTTCCCTCTCCCCTCACAAACTCAGAACTCACTTCGACAACTCCGACCTCAGGGATGCACAGAGGAATCCATCTTTCCAGGGATTATGGAGCTAAAAATAGTAATAACTCTAATGTACTGCTTCATTCGTTATCTATTTAATACAACTCTCTCTGCTGTTGGGCCCAGTCTCAGGGACGCCAGCGATCATGCTGCAGCACTCACGAGGGACTCACTTCTTATCAGCTGTGACGAAGGCGACAGAACGGCAATCACCCCCAGCAGCAACATTTCACATGATTTACAGTGTTTTGTGCACGTGAAGGATGCTGATGCCCCTAATACTCAGAGCAGCACTGTGGGGCAGTGACTCTTGTTAGGAGCTCTTTGTCGAAGTGGAATTGTAAGGATTAGAGAGATTACGTGACTTTCTCAGAGTCGCCGCCTAACACGGGGTGTCTGGGGTCTGAAGGGAGTGCGGGCAGTCTGACTCCCGTCCACGCATCACCTTCACACTTAGTACCGTAAGCTGGAAAATGATACATTCCCTACACTGTATATGTACACACGCACACACACGCACACATACACACACACGCTAACACACCACATGGAGACAAAATTTACTTTCTTAGGTAAATGAAATACTTCATACTACTATGAAATAGAAAATAAAAGTACTATGAAATAGAAAATAAAAGCAGTCGTTGAAGAAGGAGCAGGAACTTCACCTTGTAAAAAACACAGCCGTACAGAAGTAGGAGGATGAAATTAGAAGAGAATTATCAATAAAAACACAGCCTGCATGCGATGCTCTGTGTAAAGGAAAAGGCTAAGGGTGGCATTCCGTTAGTGTTTGCACACTTGGAACACACGCAGGAAATCAGGACGAGGGACAGATGGGGGAGACATGGGTTTCGGGACCTTGTGTGCCAGGCCCCCTTAGCGAGCTCACGGTTCCAGCAAAGGGCGCCGACCCTGCCCTGTCCAGGTGGGCGCTGGGGGAGGGGCTCCACAGCACGTGCCCTGTGGGCGGCTCTCCAGGGGCCACACACAGGAGGGCAGGTCAGAGACCCAGGGAGGGTCGAGATCAGCCAAAGGAACAGCCAGATGCATTAGTGCTGGGGTGAGGACATCCCTTGCACATGGGCCTTGTGCCCATCTGTGACCAGGGAACCAGGCAAAGAAAGGGTTATGGAGGATCCAGCTAACAACTAAAGTGATCTGTCTGGGGTTTTTCAGACAAAAAGAAACTATGTAGTCTGTTTTGCAGAGAAATCACGTGTTTACAGAAAGACCTCTGCAAATTGTTCCAGCATCAGATATCCTAAAGTTTCCTTAACTCATTAGCATCTTAAATTTCCCTCCTCTGGGGAGGTCCAAACAGCCATTTTTAGATCATGTGATGTATGTAATAACATGTATACACGCTATACATGCGCCTTAATGAACACACTTGTTACAAATAAACCCTGACCTTCCGCCCTCCTGTGTATAACGTCTCCATGAGCACTGAGCTCGGGGAGACCCTGCTCTGGGAGTTGTCCCCGCTGTTCTCCATCGCTTGTGCAAGCAATAAACCTTTCTTCCCCTGCTTCTGCCTTGGTTATGCTTTTCGGCTCTGCAGTCACCAAGACATGAACCCATTGAGTTCGGTTCACAGCCTCTCCCTAGGAGCAGAGGGCTGTGGGAAGCCTGGATAAGCAAAACTAGCAGAGGAGACTTCCAGAAGGAAGATACAAGGAGGAAAAAAACAGACCTAACAGGCACTTGCTTGTAAATCTCAATGCAAAGCATGGAGGCCAATCAACTCGAACACGATTATTTCTCATAACGAATTTGTGTAAGAGATGGGGTGGCTGTGCCGGCCTTTAAAGTAGATGTGGGATGGGCGGCCCCTCATGCAGGGTCGGATCTTGAGGCTCCAGCAGAGCTGCCCTCTCCCTGGGCTCAGGGGGACATCAGGTGTCGTCTGGGGACGGCGGCTCTTCTGTGCTCAGCTCCACGTCCTCCGTCAGCGCGCTCTGGAGCACTTCCCTGAGAGGCTTCCGGCCCCGCTGTTGCCTCTGCCTTCCCATGAAGAAGTAAATGAGGGGGTTGACCCCGCTGTTCAGGGTGGAGAGGAGGTGGAGGATGGGCAGCAGGATGTCAAAATAGGGGAAGGAGGGGGAGAGCCTGTGGGCCAGCAAGCCTGCGCCGAGAGGCAGACCGAGCACCAGGAAGGCCAGGACCGTGAGAAGGACGATCCTGGAGAGCCTGGCGGGCTGTCTCCGCATGGAGAAGCACTGCACCCTGATGAGCAGAACCAGGCTGGACACACAGAGCACCAGAAAGGTAAGCAAGAACATCCCATAATAGACCAAGTTTACTACATCACACGAGAAGGCCACAAAGTGGACACACAAGAGCACAGAGATCCCCGGACACAATGACAGCCCCCAAATCAGAGCGCACGCGATGGCCGAGAGCTGCGCCGGGCGGCGGCATCTGTACCAGATGGGGAAGAGCACGGACAGACAGCGCTCGACGCTGACAGCCATCAGCAGACTCAGACCCCCCAGGTAAGAAGAGAAGGTGACCCCTCGTATGAGCAGATTGAGCGCAGCTACGGAGCGATTTAAAACCAAAAGTAGGAACCTGACGCTTTTGCAGAAGAGGAAGGCGAAGTCGGCACCGGCCAAGGTGAGGATGTAGACGGAAAAGGGGTTCCTCTTGATGCGGAACCCGAGCAGCCAGATGACCATGCCGTTCCCCACCAACCCACAGAGGCTCACGAGCACAATCCCAAGGAAGAGAGTGTTCTCGTAAGCGGAAAAGGCGTGGGCCCCATCCACACTCGTGCCGTGTGCTGTTGCGTTCGCCGCCGTTGGTAACTCAGACCCGTTGTTCGGGTGTGACGGCCAGGGCTGCGGTCTGGGAGAGACGCCCGTGGGGTCATTTCGGGGCTCGTGAGCCATCTGCTCGCCCTGCTGCAGGGGTCACCCCTGTGAAGATGGAGATGGGGGAGGGGCCTGGACCCTGAGTTTGGGGATGATCCCGTTCACTCCACCAGCCTCCAGCTTCAGACCCTCCCCCGAGCCCGGGAGCAAGGACAAAGCGTGTGAGCTGCGGAGGGTCCTCCCAGAACTCTGCTCCTGGCAGCCACGATGCTGGCACGTGCAGGTGACCACCTTGCCTGGTCCCAGGGCCAGTCCCTCTCCCTGGAAGCTCCTGAAGAAATCCTAGACTTGCATGTCCCCCAGAGCCCAGGCCGGAGCCTGAGAGCCCGTCCCTCTAACCTGCTGGAGGGACCTCGCTGGGGCGACTGCTCCCGCCTCGCATTGCAAATCTGCAACTCGTCTCTCTTTTCACCATCGGCTTCTTTTCTTGACTACATTCTGTAAGTTTGCAAATCAATAGAATCATCAGAAAAGAGAAGTATGTTTACATAAGAATGAATATTAATAAAATTGTATAAATTGAACACCAGTAATATACAAAAATGTATTTGTCCATTTGCTTTCAGCTATTATCGTGCACAAAATACACAACAGTAGTGTTGGCTCCGACTCAGTGGCATTTCCATCATGACTCATTCACACACACGTGCACACACACACACACGATGACTTCTGAATGCACGAAAAACTGCTTTGAGCGTGTCACAGGAAAGATGTGCAGTGTCACTGTCTTACTGAACGCTTTAGAATTGGTTTGAAGGCAGAACCACTTCTTTATGACCCTATTTATTAGCATTTATTTGTGCATCCTCTTCCTTCCGTTGAACGGCTGTGCTTGTATTGAAGAATTCCATTAATAACTGACGTGCAATTCGATTCCATGTTCTACCACATAAAACCCCTCGCAGAAGGCCGTGTGCTCAGAGACGGTTCTGCATTGAATGGTGTCCCCGGGACGGCTGCTTGTGAGCATCTGGCCTTTCGGGTGCTCTTTGTGGTTGACAGGTGGCATCCCCACGTTCCAGGCTGTGTTCTAGGCACTCAGCTCGCGGCTGGGCTTGTGTGAGGCCGGCACGGCTGCACTGGCATCAGGAAGACGGCATCATCCTGTGCCAGCTCCCATTTGTGCTCCTGGTGTCCCCTATCGGAGGTGACAGCTCAGGGGGAAGTCCTTCACCCTGTGTCCTACACAACGCCTGGTGCCCCTCCCAGCAAATTGTATTTATGGGCTTTTCTCTCTGCTCTGCTCTAATCTCTTCAGTGGCAGCACTGAATGGAACCAAGGAGACATTTATTAACAAATCTTTACCAAGTAGTTATTTTCTTAAGTCAATTCTGTCCCTTTAATTGGAATTTTAATTATGATTTCACTTTGTGAATGTTGATAATGCACGTAACAAAGAATTAGAATTTCTAGTAAATTCTCAAATCTTAGAGCCTCAAATCTTAGGCTACTATTTGGTACAAGATCTGATAAGTAATCTATTTGATTTATAATACATTTAATACTCATTAATTCAAATTTACAAATTAACTTACAAAGTTATGTCCAAAGGGAGACTACTTAAGCATTGAAATTCACACCCACATTTGTTTCCCTCATGACTTAACAATATCCCAAACTAGAAGAATACACAAATCTCGTTCACCAGTGGCACAAAGAGACTCATGTGAGAAACTGGAAGAAATAGCTGCTTAGAGTTCGCGTGAAGGGCTCCCTCAACACCAAACCAGACCGAGCCAACTGCCAGGCTCACGGAGCGCTCCAAACACGCTCCCTGGAGAAAACATCTCATCAAGCGCCAGGGGACATAGTTCGTCTTCCTGCCAATATCCCCACTGAGACCACTTTCAACTTTAAGGTAAAAAACTTAGCTATCTTTTTCACAAGACAACAAGACAGTGACCGGCCTATCGATGATGCGGGAATGTTTGTTGACCGGATGAAAAAGTTAACGTCACAGTTAGGTTCTAAGAGAGACATCCGTTTTTCCGCGCCCGAGCAGCTGGCTGGGACGGGCCCTGTTCCCCGTTTCTTCCCACTCCTTTCTCCTGCTGCATCTCGTCACCTGGCTGTTTTTCTTTAACTGCACAGATGGCAGACACCCAGGGAACACTTCGTCACCGGATAACCCCGGCGGCTCCTTATCCATGGCTCTTTGGACGCTTGCTATTCAATTTCATTTCTGTTTGCAAACGAGAGAGTGATTTCAACGAGCTCCTCTCTGCTCTGTAACGTCTTCAGAGGAGAAAAGAAAATCCTCACACCTCCTACCCCGCTTCCCCCCTCCCCTCGCTCCCCAACAGGCTCAGGCTTCGACGGAACTGCGTCCGCCTTCTAAGTCCTGGGAGGCAACTGCTTCATCAAATGCGTTACAACCGCATAGCATCAGTCCCACGTTCACCGCCTGCCGTAGGAGTGTCTTCACCGCTTGGCACTTGAGCTTTAAGTAAAGGCTGACGATTAATTTTTCTGTTATGAGAAATCCGCCCCACAGCTATAAAAGATAAAAGGGCTGTAAGAAGCAAAAGGGCTTAAGTGCGATAGAAGTTTGTTTCTCACTCACCTACGCGCCAAACTGCTGCTCCTGATGAGCGGGTGGCAAGTGTGTGTCCCCTCCTCTATGCGGAGCGGCAGGAACACGGGCTCTGCCCATTCACTGGCTCCAGCATCTTCAGCACGAGTCTCCAGGTGTCTCTGGGACGCGCTCACCCACCAGGAAGGAGGATGGACAGCACATGTGAGCACGTGACATGGGAAGTCCTCGCAGGCTCGCGTAGAGGCGGCTCACAAGTCTCCTCCTTCGTTCAAGCAGCCAGAACTCCGCCACACGGGTCCTGCTGACCAGAAGGGGGTCTGGCAAACGAGGTCCAAACTGGGAGCAAAAGGACGGTATGAAACACAGCCAGTCAGCTCTAGAGGGTTCAGAGAAAAAGAGAAGGAACAATATATAATATGTATTTATGTAGTGTTATATTATTATTTATTATATATATTATATGATATATAACTTTCTTGAAAATAAATGACTATTTACTTTACCAGATTAAAATACAGCAAATTAAAAGAAATGGACACAAATCAATGTAACTCATCATAGTAACAGACTGAATAAGAAAAAGCACATGATTATGTCACCAGACGCAGAAAAGCATTTCACGAAATTCAACACCCATTCGTGATAAAGTCTCTCAAAATATGAACAATCGAAGGGAACTTCCTGACCCCGTAAAGGGTTCACATGAAAGACCCACAGCCAACATCACACTCGTCGGTGAGAGGCTGACACCTTGCGCTCTGAGAGTGGGAACGGGGCAAGGACATCCTCTGTCACCACTCGCCTTCTGTCCTACGGAGTGCAATTAGATCAGAAGAAGAAATAAGTGGCACGTGATTGGAAAGGACGAGATAAAACTGTCTTTGTTCACAG
Source organism: Equus przewalskii (assembly GCF_037783145.1). NCBI lineage: Eukaryota > Metazoa > Chordata > Mammalia > Perissodactyla > Equidae > Equus > Equus przewalskii. Next base: position 32,896,772 of record NC_091841.1, read on the forward strand.
ACGACACCCAGCAGCGGAGGTGTGTCTAGAGAGAGAGGTGACTTCAAGGGTTGACTTACGCAGTTGTGGGGGCTGGTCCCGGCCACACCTGCAGGGTGGGCGGGCAAACTGGAGACCCAGGGGAGCGCCGACGGTGCAGCCTGGAGCCCCAGGGCCGCCCGGAGGAGAATCCCTCCGCTGGGGATGGTCAGTCCTTTCCATCAAGGTCTTCACCTGACTGGATGAAGTCCACGCATCAGTAATCTGATTACAGAGGCTGATGGGCTCTACTCAAAGGCTGCTGACTCAAACGTTAATCTGCCTAAAGAATATCTTCACAGAAAAGGGAACGCTTGTGCGCTGCTGGTGGGAATATAAATTGGTACAGTCATTATGGGAAGTAGTTTAGAGGTTACTCAAAAAATTAAAAATAGAACTACGATAGGATCCAGCATTCCCACTTCTGGGTATATATTCAAGGGAATGGAAACCCTCTCACAGA
>NC_091841.1:34334852-34336799 GCF_037783145.1 Equus przewalskii
TAGGGTTAGGGTTAGGGTTAGGGTTAGGGTTAGGGTTAGGGTTAGGGTTAGGGTTAGGGTTAGGGTTAGGGTTAGGGTTAGGGTTAGGGTTAGGGTTAGGGTTAGGGTTAGGGTTAGGGTTAGGGTTAGGGTTAGGGTTAGGGTTAGGGTTAGGGTTAGGGTTAGGGTTAGGGTTAGGGTTAGGGTTAGGGTTAGGGTTAGGGTTAGGGTTAGGGTTAGGGTTAGGGTTAGGGTTAGGGTTAGGGTTAGGGTTAGGGTTAGGGTTAGGGTTAGGGTTAGGGTTAGGGTTAGGGTTAGGGTTAGGGTTAGGGTTAGGGTTAGGGTTAGGGTTAGGGTTAGGGTTAGGGTTAGGGTTAGGGTTAGGGTTAGGGTTAGGGTTAGGGTTAGGGTTAGGGTTAGGGTTAGGGTTAGGGTTAGGGTTAGGGTTAGGGTTAGGGTTAGGGTTAGGGTTAGGGTTAGGGTTAGGGTTAGGGTTAGGGTTAGGGTTAGGGTTAGGGTTAGGGTTAGGGTTAGGGTTAGGGTTAGGGTTAGGGTTAGGGTTAGGGTTAGGGTTAGGGTTAGGGTTAGGGTTAGGGTTAGGGTTAGGGTTAGGGTTAGGGTTAGGGTTAGGGTTAGGGTTAGGGTTAGGGTTAGGGTTAGGGTTAGGGTTAGGGTTAGGGTTAGGGTTAGGGTTAGGGTTAGGGTTAGGGTTAGGGTTAGGGTTAGGGTTAGGGTTAGGGTTAGGGTTAGGGTTAGGGTTAGGGTTAGGGTTAGGGTTAGGGTTAGGGTTAGGGTTAGGGTTAGGGTTAGGGTTAGGGTTAGGGTTAGGGTTAGGGTTAGGGTTAGGGTTAGGGTTAGGGTTAGGGTTAGGGTTAGGGTTAGGGTTAGGGTTAGGGTTAGGGTTAGGGTTAGGGTTAGGGTTAGGGTTAGGGTTAGGGTTAGGGTTAGGGTTAGGGTTAGGGTTAGGGTTAGGGTTAGGGTTAGGGTTAGGGTTAGGGTTAGGGTTAGGGTTAGGGTTAGGGTTAGGGTTAGGGTTAGGGTTAGGGTTAGGGTTAGGGTTAGGGTTAGGGTTAGGGTTAGGGTTAGGGTTAGGGTTAGGGTTAGGGTTAGGGTTAGGGTTAGGGTTAGGGTTAGGGTTAGGGTTAGGGTTAGGGTTAGGGTTAGGGTTAGGGTTAGGGTTAGGGTTAGGGTTAGGGTTAGGGTTAGGGTTAGGGTTAGGGTTAGGGTTAGGGTTAGGGTTAGGGTTAGGGTTAGGGTTAGGGTTAGGGTTAGGGTTAGGGTTAGGGTTAGGGTTAGGGTTAGGGTTAGGGTTAGGGTTAGGGTTAGGGTTAGGGTTAGGGTTAGGGTTAGGGTTAGGGTTAGGGTTAGGGTTAGGGTTAGGGTTAGGGTTAGGGTTAGGGTTAGGGTTAGGGTTAGGGTTAGGGTTAGGGTTAGGGTTAGGGTTAGGGTTAGGGTTAGGGTTAGGGTTAGGGTTAGGGTTAGGGTTAGGGTTAGGGTTAGGGTTAGGGTTAGGGTTAGGGTTAGGGTTAGGGTTAGGGTTAGGGTTAGGGTTAGGGTTAGGGTTAGGGTTAGGGTTAGGGTTAGGGTTAGGGTTAGGGTTAGGGTTAGGGTTAGGGTTAGGGTTAGGGTTAGGGTTAGGGTTAGGGTTAGGGTTAGGGTTAGGGTTAGGGTTAGGGTTAGGGTTAGGGTTAGGGTTAGGGTTAGGGTTAGGGTTAGGGTTAGGGTTAGGGTTAGGGTTAGGGTTAGGGTTAGGGTTAGGGTTAGGGTTAGGGTTAGGGTTAGGGTTAGGGTTAGGGTTAGGGTTAGGGTTAGGGTTAGGGTTAGGGTTAGGGTTAGGGTTAGGGTTAGGGTTAGGGTTAGGGTTAGGGTTAGGGTTAGGGTTAGGGTTAGGGTTAGGGTTAGGGTTAGGGTTAGGGTTAGGGTTAGGGTTAGGGTTAGGGTTAGGGTTAGGGTTAGGGTTAGGGTTAG
>NC_091842.1:0-7500 GCF_037783145.1 Equus przewalskii
TAACCCTAACCCTAACCCTAACCCTAACCCTAACCCTAACCCTAACCCTAACCCTAACCCTAACCCTAACCCTAACCCTAACCCTAACCCTAACCCTAACCCTAACCCTAACCCTAACCCTAACCCTAACCCTAACCCTAACCCTAACCCTAACCCTAACCCTAACCCTAACCCTAACCCTAACCCTAACCCTAACCCTAACCCTAACCCTAACCCTAACCCTAACCCTAACCCTAACCCTAACCCTAACCCTAACCCTAACCCTAACCCTAACCCTAACCCTAACCCTAACCCTAACCCTAACCCTAACCCTAACCCTAACCCTAACCCTAACCCTAACCCTAACCCTAACCCTAACCCTAACCCTAACCCTAACCCTAACCCTAACCCTAACCCTAACCCTAACCCTAACCCTAACCCTAACCCTAACCCTAACCCTAACCCTAACCCTAACCCTAACCCTAACCCTAACCCTAACCCTAACCCTAACCCTAACCCTAACCCTAACCCTAACCCTAACCCTAACCCTAACCCTAACCCTAACCCTAACCCTAACCCTAACCCTAACCCTAACCCTAACCCTAACCCTAACCCTAACCCTAACCCTAACCCTAACCCTAACCCTAACCCTAACCCTAACCCTAACCCTAACCCTAACCCTAACCCTAACCCTAACCCTAACCCTAACCCTAACCCTAACCCTAACCCTAACCCTAACCCTAACCCTAACCCTAACCCTAACCCTAACCCTAACCCTAACCCTAACCCTAACCCTAACCCTAACCCTAACCCTAACCCTAACCCTAACCCTAACCCTAACCCTAACCCTAACCCTAACCCTAACCCTAACCCTAACCCTAACCCTAACCCTAACCCTAACCCTAACCCTAACCCTAACCCTAACCCTAACCCTAACCCTAACCCTAACCCTAACCCTAACCCTAACCCTAACCCTAACCCTAACCCTAACCCTAACCCTAACCCTAACCCTAACCCTAACCCTAACCCTAACCCTAACCCTAACCCTAACCCTAACCCTAACCCTAACCCTAACCCTAACCCTAACCCTAACCCTAACCCTAACCCTAACCCTAACCCTAACCCTAACCCTAACCCTAACCCTAACCCTAACCCTAACCCTAACCCTAACCCTAACCCTAACCCTAACCCTAACCCTAACCCTAACCCTAACCCTAACCCTAACCCTAACCCTAACCCTAACCCTAACCCTAACCCTAACCCTAACCCTAACCCTAACCCTAACCCTAACCCTAACCCTAACCCTAACCCTAACCCTAACCCCTAACCCTAACCCTAACCCTAACCCTAACCCTAACCCTAACCCTAACCCTAACCCTAACCCTAACCCTAACCCTAACCCTAACCCTAACCCTAACCCTAACCCTAACCCTAACCCTAACCCTAACCCTAACCCTAACCCTAACCCTAACCCTAACCCTAACCCTAACCCTAACCCTAACCCTAACCCTAACCCTAACCCTAACCCTAACCCTAACCCTAACCCTAACCCTAACCCTAACCCTAACCCTAACCCTAACCCTAACCCTAACCCTAACCCTAACCCTAACCCTAACCCTAACCCTAACCCTAACCCTAACCCTAACCCTAACCCTAACCCTAACCCTAACCCTAACCCTAACCCTAACCCTAACCCTAACCCTAACCCTAACCCTAACCCTAACCCTAACCCTAACCCTAACCCTAACCCTAACCCTAACCCTAACCCTAACCCTAACCCTAACCCTAACCCTAACCCTAACCCTAACCCTAACCCTAACCCTAACCCTAACCCTAACCCTAACCCTAACCCTAACCCTAACCCTAACCCTAACCCTAACCCTAACCCTAACCCTAACCCTAACCCTAACCCTAACCCTAACCCTAACCCTAACCCTAACCCTAACCCTAACCCTAACCCTAACCCTAACCCTAACCCTAACCCTAACCCTAACCCTAACCCTAACCCTAACCCTAACCCTAACCCTAACCCTAACCCTAACCCTAACCCTAACCCTAACCCTAACCCTAACCCTAACCCTAACCCTAACCCTAACCCTAACCCTAACCCTAACCCTAACCCTAACCCTAACCCTAACCCTAACCCTAACCCTAACCCTAACCCTAACCCTAACCCTAACCCTAACCCTAACCCTAACCCTAACCCTAACCCTAACCCTAACCCTAACCCTAACCCTAACCCTAACCCTAACCCTAACCCTAACCCTAACCCTAACCCTAACCCTAACCCTAACCCTAACCCTAACCCTAACCCTAACCCTAACCCTAACCCTAACCCTAACCCTAACCCTAACCCTAACCCTAACCCTAACCCTAACCCTAACCCTAACCCTAACCCTAACCCTAACCCTAACCCTAACCCTAACCCTAACCCTAACCCTAACCCTAACCCTAACCCTAACCCTAACCCTAACCCTAACCCTAACCCTAACCCTAACCCTAACCCTAACCCTAACCCTAACCCTAACCCTAACCCTAACCCTAACCCTAACCCTAACCCTAACCCTAACCCTAACCCTAACCCTAACCCTAACCCTAACCCTAACCCTAACCCTAACCCTAACCCTAACCCTAACCCTAACCCTAACCCTAACCCTAACCCTAACCCTAACCCTAACCCTAACCCTAACCCTAACCCTAACCCTAACCCTAACCCTAACCCTAACCCTAACCCTAACCCTAACCCTAACCCTAACCCTAACCCTAACCCTAACCCTAACCCTAACCCTAACCCTAACCCTAACCCTAACCCTAACCCTAACCCTAACCCTAACCCTAACCCTAACCCTAACCCTAACCCTAACCCTAACCCTAACCCTAACCCTAACCCTAACCCTAACCCTAACCCTAACCCTAACCCTAACCCTAACCCTAACCCTAACCCTAACCCTAACCCTAACCCTAACCCTAACCCTAACCCTAACCCTAACCCTAACCCTAACCCTAACCCTAACCCTAACCCTAACCCTAACCCTAACCCTAACCCTAACCCTAACCCTAACCCTAACCCTAACCCTAACCCTAACCCTAACCCTAACCCTAACCCTAACCCTAACCCTAACCCTAACCCTAACCCTAACCCTAACCCTAACCCTAACCCTAACCCTAACCCTAACCCTAACCCTAACCCTAACCCTAACCCTAACCCTAACCCTAACCCTAACCCTAACCCTAACCCTAACCCTAACCCTAACCCTAACCCTAACCCTAACCCTAACCCTAACCCTAACCCTAACCCTAACCCTAACCCTAACCCTAACCCTAACCCTAACCCTAACCCTAACCCTAACCCTAACCCTAACCCTAACCCTAACCCTAACCCTAACCCTAACCCTAACCCTAACCCTAACCCTAACCCTAACCCTAACCCTAACCCTAACCCTAACCCTAACCCTAACCCTAACCCTAACCCTAACCCTAACCCTAACCCTAACCCTAACCCTAACCCTAACCCTAACCCTAACCCTAACCCTAACCCTAACCCTAACCCTAACCCTAACCCTAACCCTAACCCTAACCCTAACCCTAACCCTAACCCTAACCCTAACCCTAACCCTAACCCTAACCCTAACCCTAACCCTAACCCTAACCCTAACCCTAACCCTAACCCTAACCCTAACCCTAACCCTAACCCTAACCCTAACCCTAACCCTAACCCTAACCCTAACCCTAACCCTAACCCTAACCCTAACCCTAACCCTAACCCTAACCCTAACCCTAACCCTAACCCTAACCCTAACCCTAACCCTAACCCTAACCCTAACCCTAACCCTAACCCTAACCCTAACCCTAACCCTAACCCTAACCCTAACCCTAACCCTAACCCTAACCCTAACCCTAACCCTAACCCTAACCCTAACCCTAACCCTAACCCTAACCCTAACCCTAACCCTAACCCTAACCCTAACCCTAACCCTAACCCTAACCCTAACCCTAACCCTAACCCTAACCCTAACCCTAACCCTAACCCTAACCCTAACCCTAACCCTAACCCTAACCCTAACCCTAACCCTAACCCTAACCCTAACCCTAACCCTAACCCTAACCCTAACCCTAACCCTAACCCTAACCCTAACCCTAACCCTAACCCTAACCCTAACCCTAACCCTAACCCTAACCCTAACCCTAACCCTAACCCTAACCCTAACCCTAACCCTAACCCTAACCCTAACCCTAACCCTAACCCTAACCCTAACCCTAACCCTAACCCTAACCCTAACCCTAACCCTAACCCTAACCCTAACCCTAACCCTAACCCTAACCCTAACCCTAACCCTAACCCTAACCCTAACCCTAACCCTAACCCTAACCCTAACCCTAACCCTAACCCTAACCCTAACCCTAACCCTAACCCTAACCCTAACCCTAACCCTAACCCTAACCCTAACCCTAACCCTAACCCTAACCCTAACCCTAACCCTAACCCTAACCCTAACCCTAACCCTAACCCTAACCCTAACCCTAACCCTAACCCTAACCCTAACCCTAACCCTAACCCTAACCCTAACCCTAACCCTAACCCTAACCCTAACCCTAACCCTAACCCTAACCCTAACCCTAACCCTAACCCTAACCCTAACCCTAACCCTAACCCTAACCCTAACCCTAACCCTAACCCTAACCCTAACCCTAACCCTAACCCTAACCCTAACCCTAACCCTAACCCTAACCCTAACCCTAACCCTAACCCTAACCCTAACCCTAACCCTAACCCTAACCCTAACCCTAACCCTAACCCTAACCCTAACCCTAACCCTAACCCTAACCCTAACCCTAACCCTAACCCTAACCCTAACCCTAACCCTAACCCTAACCCTAACCCTAACCCTAACCCTAACCCTAACCCTAACCCTAACCCTAACCCTAACCCTAACCCTAACCCTAACCCTAACCCTAACCCTAACCCTAACCCTAACCCTAACCCTAACCCTAACCCTAACCCTAACCCTAACCCTAACCCTAACCCTAACCCTAACCCTAACCCTAACCCTAACCCTAACCCTAACCCTAACCCTAACCCTAACCCTAACCCTAACCCTAACCCTAACCCTAACCCTAACCCTAACCCTAACCCTAACCCTAACCCTAACCCTAACCCTAACCCTAACCCTAACCCTAACCCTAACCCTAACCCTAACCCTAACCCTAACCCTAACCCTAACCCTAACCCTAACCCTAACCCTAACCCTAACCCTAACCCTAACCCTAACCCTAACCCTAACCCTAACCCTAACCCTAACCCTAACCCTAACCCTAACCCTAACCCTAACCCTAACCCTAACCCTAACCCTAACCCTAACCCTAACCCTAACCCTAACCCTAACCCTAACCCTAACCCTAACCCTAACCCTAACCCTAACCCTAACCCTAACCCTAACCCTAACCCTAACCCTAACCCTAACCCTAACCCTAACCCTAACCCTAACCCTAACCCTAACCCTAACCCTAACCCTAACCCTAACCCTAACCCTAACCCTAACCCTAACCCTAACCCTAACCCTAACCCTAACCCTAACCCTAACCCTAACCCTAACCCTAACCCTAACCCTAACCCTAACCCTAACCCTAACCCTAACCCTAACCCTAACCCTAACCCTAACCCTAACCCTAACCCTAACCCTAACCCTAACCCTAACCCTAACCCTAACCCTAACCCTAACCCTAACCCTAACCCTAACCCTAACCCTAACCCTAACCCTAACCCTAACCCTAACCCTAACCCTAACCCTAACCCTAACCCTAACCCTAACCCTAACCCTAACCCTAACCCTAACCCTAACCCTAACCCTAACCCTAACCCTAACCCTAACCCTAACCCTAACCCTAACCCTAACCCTAACCCTAACCCTAACCCTAACCCTAACCCTAACCCTAACCCTAACCCTAACCCTAACCCTAACCCTAACCCTAACCCTAACCCTAACCCTAACCCTAACCCTAACCCTAACCCTAACCCTAACCCTAACCCTAACCCTAACCCTAACCCTAACCCTAACCCTAACCCTAACCCTAACCCTAACCCTAACCCTAACCCTAACCCTAACCCTAACCCTAACCCTAACCCTAACCCTAACCCTAACCCTAACCCTAACCCTAACCCTAACCCTAACCCTAACCCTAACCCTAACCCTAACCCTAACCCTAACCCTAACCCTAACCCTAACCCTAACCCTAACCCTAACCCTAACCCTAACCCTAACCCTAACCCTAACCCTAACCCTAACCCTAACCCTAACCCTAACCCTAACCCTAACCCTAACCCTAACCCTAACCCTAACCCTAACCCTAACCCTAACCCTAACCCTAACCCTAACCCTAACCCTAACCCTAACCCTAACCCTAACCCTAACCCTAACCCTAACCCTAACCCTAACCCTAACCCTAACCCTAACCCTAACCCTAACCCTAACCCTAACCCTAACCCTAACCCTAACCCTAACCCTAACCCTAACCCTAACCCTAACCCTAACCCTAACCCTAACCCTAACCCTAACCCTAACCCTAACCCTAACCCTAACCCCCTCAACCCTAACCCTAACCCTAACCCTAACCCTAACCCTAACCCTAACCCTAACCCTAACCCTAACCCTAACCCTAACCCTAACCCTAACCCTAACCCTAACCCTAACCCTAACCCTAACCCTAACCCTAACCCTAACCCTAACCCTAACCCTAACCCTAACCCTAACCCTAACCCTAACCCTAACCCTAACCCTAACCCTAACCCTAACCCTAACCCTAACCCTAACCCTAACCCTAACCCTAACCCCTAACCCTAACCCTAACCCTAACCCTAACCCTAACCCTAACCCTAACCCTAACCCTAACCCTAACCCTAACCCTAACCCTAACCCTAACCCTAACCCTAACCCTAACCCTAACCCTAACCCTAACCCTAACCCTAACCCTAACCCTAACCCTAACCCTAACCCTAACCCTAACCCTAACCCTAACCCTAACCCTAACCCTAACCCTAACCCTAACCCTAACCCTAACCCTAACCCTAACCCTAACCCTAACCCTAACCCTAACCCTAACCCTAACCCTAACCCTAACCCTAACCCTAACCCTAACCCTAACCCTAACCCTAACCCTAACCCTAACCCTAACCCTAACCCTAACCCTAACCCTAACCCTAACCCTAACCCTAACCCTAACCCTAACCCTAACCCTAACCCTAACCCTAACCCTAACCCTAACCCTAACCCTAACCCTAACCCTAACCCTAACCCTAACCCTAACCCTAACCCTAACCCTAACCCTAACCCTAACCCTAACCCTAACCCTAACCCTAACCCTAACCCTAACCCTAACCCTAACCCTAACCCTAACCCTAACCCTAACCCTAACCCTAACCCTAACCCTAACCCTAACCCTAACCCTAACCCTAACCCTAACCCTAACCCTAACCCTAACCCTAACCCTAACCCTAACCCTAACCCTAACCCTAACCCTAACCCT